>NC_134409.1:71189787-71227287 GCF_038048845.1 Mixophyes fleayi
TTTAATGTTTTTATTGTGCATGTGGCTGAAACTGTAAAATTAACACACCTGTTCCCTTTCCAGGCGAGTTTATACAGAGGCGGTTACAGCCGATTTGCACCGTACTGAAGTGACGTAAGCCTATTGTTCCCTTTTAAACCTGGACAAAACTGCCCTTCTCCCCATTTGCCTGTTTCCCTTTCCCTACACTATCAAAGTTTGCGAGGCCCGGCTTTTGCAATACTTAAAAAGAAAGAAAAACTCCTCCAGGAATTTTCTGGCAGCGCAAGATGGATGGATACAACTGAAATATATACAGAACAAATAAAAAAGGACATTTTTTTTCTATACCTCAGCTTTCTTTTCAACTCTGCAATTTTTATTTCTGCATTTAGGTTTTGTTAAAGGGGTGTGTGTTTTTTGTTTTTTTTGTTTGTTTTTTTTGGGTTTCCTCCCCCCCCAAAGATTGTGTTTATTTTTTATTTTAAAACTGTGGTAAAAAGTGCGTGTATATATATTTACATAACTATGTGCTGTGAGCTTTTTTATATTGTTTCTTAACTTGGAAGAAGAAAATTGGGTAACTGAAAATGATGGAAGTTAAAGAGAAGATGATGGAGTAAGCTCAGTATTTTTATTTACAACCTCTTTAAACTAGAAGCCTCTGGTAATGAAGGATGGTTTTAAAAAAGAAAAAAAAAAAGATTAATAGAAGCTTCAGAAAATTTCTGAAACAAGAAAATATTAGCATGAGTCCAAAATGTAGCCATATGGAATTGACCTATTTTACTACCTATATTGCTTTGGGATTCCATGACATATCCCCCACCTGTTGCATATCTGGGAGAGCAATGAGTTTCCTTCTACTGGAGAAGATTTTGAACTGGAGAAGGTTGAAGGCCACGGATGCAGTTTTTAGTGTGTATATATATATATATATATATGTATATGTATATATATGTATATATATGTATATATATATATATGTGTGTGTGTGTATATATATATATATATATATATATATATATATATATATATATATATATATATAATTATTTTTTTTTGTGTCCTTATTATTCTGTTTTAAACTTACATTGTACTGTTTGCTTTGGAACAGTGGCTAGAGTAATGGAATGGTCTTTCGTGCTGGTCACAATATCCGTCCTGTAGATAGGACCCAACCTCAGAACGGCAGCTAGCACAGTAATAAGCTGAACCATATATGGCATTGTATATTTTAGTCGGACATTCAACCGCACATACAAAATCACCTTTAGTGTTGATATTGGGCTATTTACTGTGTAAGTTGCTTAACTCCTTCAAAGCCAGAGGGCAACAGCAACATTGTTTTGTACTTTGAGGAGCTGTAATCTCCATTAACTTATAGTGCGAAAGTTCTAAATCCTTGAAATTTAAGGGATTAATATAGCAAGTACATCCCTGTAAAAGGGAATATGAGGAATTATTCTAGGAGGGAGTATCCTGTTCCTCTGGACAATATTGCAGCTATTGATTAGTCAGGTAAAATTTTAAACTTTCCACAAAAGTGGATTGTCATTGTCTTCCTATAAGTGATATAAATTGTGATGTAAATTATAATTTGCTACTTCGGGGTAATTATGTAGTATCACATTGCAATGAAGCCAGTGTCATACCATTATGCCCTGTATTGTATTTAGTCTTCAGAATGTGGGACATGGGTGCAGTTACTTGGTATCTGAATTTTCCATTACACACTGTATTGCAATCATAATTAGGGCTCCCATGTGTCAATTTTCTCAGGGCAGTGCTAGTTGTTGCCACAAGAAATCTTTGGATTGCTTATTTACCCATAATTCAAATTCTAATAGTACTAAACTAAACAAATTAGTGGGGCTTGGTTAGTTCAAGGTTTTGTTGAATTTAGCAGCTGAATGGAAGCATGCGTTGGCATTTAGACACTGAGAAAACTTCATATGTCACTAGTGTCCAAGTTTCCTGGTACAAAAATAAGAGCCTTCTGCATATTAGTCAACATGACATAATTAAGTTTATTATGTGGGTTTTTTTTTCCCCGTTGCACAATGTATTGTAAACCGGCTGTCATAGGAGAGGGTAATTTACATACATAGTTATTAAACTAAATTCAGATTTTAAAAGCTGCTTGTATTCAGTGTGCTGGAAATACCAACAGTTGGTGTCGCAGGCATCATCTTTTACAGTACATGTGCTTATCTATAAATATGTGCAGCCTCCTTGGACATTTGATGAAGTATGAACTTTTTTTTTTTTTTTCTATTATGTTACAAGAGCAAACTTACTAAACATTCTAATGGAAATTAAGCTTTAGGAATGACTTGAGTTCACTCAGAACCGTTGACAAGGCATTCTGCCATATAATTTTAATTTTATACAGTTATATTTATTATAGATAGTAGAGTCCTACAAAAGCACAGACATTACAAATGTGTGAAGTAATCTTATTCTGCATCCCTGTGCTATTTCATGTCTGTTTTAACTGCTACAAAGCTTTGTATATTCCGTAAAGCATTTCTCAACTTGGTCTTTTTTGCTGATAGACTATTTAATCGTGATTCCCTCATGAGCACAAATTTTGTCACAGGACCAGTACTTTTGACTAAATTGTTTTTATTAAAATTGATGCCTAATATAAAATTGAACCTACTTTTAAGACATTTTTTTGGGGGGTAAAATCCTCATGTACAGTGCAGCTGGTTAACTTGTTGGTATTGTTGTTCCAATATAATCTGGTGTATCATACTGTAAATACATAGCACCTCTATCCAAAAATTTTCTAAATCTTAATTCACCTCCCCATAGTCACTTGTTCTGATTTTCAATAACTTTTGCTATACCTTTAAAGGATAACCCTCTACTCAATACAGTAACTTCAGTTTTTGTGTTGAGTTGGATAAGTAGTATTAGCTGTGTTGCAGCATTTCACCCAATTGAGCTGGTCCTCGGGTCTCTGTCTACTATGTCTCGTGACGCTCCTACAGGGGTAGACTTTCCTGATCAGGTAGAGGGGTATGCAAAATCGGGTGAATCACCTGGCCACAGGAGCGAAATTTATTAAAGGGTGGTTTGATGAAGCCTCCAGTTTTTAGCGTTTTTCCCCAGCGGTTTTAAAACTGCTGAATTTACTAAAGGCCCAATCGCCATGTAAGTGGATGAGACAGGAACAAATCGCCATCCCAATTTTTAACATGATAAAAATACAAACAGCCAGATTTACTAAGCTGCTGTTTGACAAACCACTGGTATAACCTCCAACAAAACACCCAAAAGAAGAGGTGGTTGTGAGAGGCAAAATTGCTCAAACTTCATGCTGCTTGAGCTATTCACAACATAAGAGTAGGCACCTTTTTACATATAAATTATGGGGTCAATCAATATATAGGAGAAACAAATTAAATTAGGACAGATATTTTTCATTATCAAGGGGGCAATATTATTGTATTATGGGAAAATAGGAATATGTTAACTAGGAAATACTATGATTGCTAATAGGGCACACATGTGGCACTATAGTGCCCCCATCATATAATACAATATTGCCCCCTTAATATAACCAAAAATACATTTTGTCCCATAAGTTATATATAATCTTATAAGTTATAGTAATAAAATACATTTAATCTTACCCTTTAATCAGTGATTACCCCCATAATTAAGTCAATGATGCATCATCTTATGTTCTGAATGGCAACATAGCTCAAACCGCATGTCCAAGCTATCAAGCCAATCGGAAGCATGTCTATTTAAAAAAAAAAAAAAAAGTCCTTTAATTTACCTGCCTCAAACCACCCTATAGTAAATGAGGTGGTTTGGAGCACTAAACCGCCAGTGATGTGTGGCAATTTAAAAGTGCTACCAAATATGATTCTTAGTAATTTTGTTTTATGTTTAACTTATGAAGTTTAAACTTTAACAAAAATGGGCAGTTTGCTCAAAATCATTCTGTCATTTGTTTTTATTGCTATATTTTATTCTCTACTCTGAAGGTTCAGTCCACTTAATAATTAAAGGGAAACTGTCATTAAAGTTTGTCATATACCTTAAAATGTATAGTTGTTTCATGTAGTACAATATTACATTAAATTAAACCATGTTTTTAAGATTTACAGATCCTTACTTTTTAGGGACCTAAAGCCTTAGAGCAAAATCTAACCGTATAAGATTATGAAAGGCCAAAAATTATCTCTGTAGCCTTCAGAGTGTAACTTCACTTTTTTTTTTTTTTTTTTCCACATTTTAAATGTCTTACAAACCTAATTGGATAGACACTGGCATCCTCCATAATATAATAATGAATTAGGATTATTTCTGCCATGAATTGTCTTCAGAGTAACTGATGTTTCATAGTTGACTGTTTCAGAGACTGGAAATATTACAGCGCACACAAATTCAAGCTTTGTTTTCCATGAAATAGAAAAGTAATCTTGATAATACAAAATTGAAAATCATAAAATTTATGTTTAAATGGACACCATCGTGAAAATGTATTTACTTTTTGATATATAGTCTAATATTAAAATATTAAATTACGTTTTCTGGCATTAACTTTTATGAAATTGCCTTGCAGTAGCTACATCTCGCTTGGTAACAACTTTTTCAATCTTATTTATGGTGGGCTGTTTAGAGCTAAAACTAACAAAATTTGAGCAGTGCGAAATTAGACTAGTTACTGAGCCTGATGGAGAAAAAGCTGGTGTGAACAGCCACAGTCCCAACACGTAAAAATGCAAACTTGTTTACAAGATTTTGTCCACACACAATCGATAATGATCTGTAATGAACCTTAGCCCATTTTCCAATGACATTTGATTCCAACTGGCAGCAAGCACAGCAGCAGAAGCAGCCTGTGTGAGAGTAAGCAACAGCATCACTTACCAATTTGGCGGCACACAACGGTGACCAAATTGATTGAATTCTTGCAGTCAGGCACCTTGCAATTTGGCCACTCTGGATTTTATTAAACCTGCAACTGTGTGCATAGGCCTGTGGTCATCTTAGAGCTTCCAAAAATTTTTTTGAAATGTATATATCAGATTATAAGGCACTGCACTTGTTTTTGGGCCAAACTTGATGCAGTGTCTGGTCCATTGGCTAGTACTTCCAGTAAGCTTGATGTCAAATTTGTTTTTTTACTAGAATTCTGCAGTTATGAATGTTCCAAGCATGATTTAAGTTTTACCCTAGCATATATATATATATAATTTCTCTACTACTGGTATACACACAGTATAAATATATACATACAAAATTTGGATTATTGTCACTTTGTGGTTTTCCTTAATTGTCTTACTAAAAGTCAATGAGCTAGTAGTGATCGTCAGTTTCATACCTGTCTGCAGCTGCAGCAACTAACTAAAAGTAAACCAACAATAAAATATTCCAAATTGATACTAATGTTTATAGTTCACTGATGAAGAGAATCTGTTCGGATATAAAATGTAAATTAAAATATTTCATGGTCTGAAACTTTTCTTCCACCTCTAAGAAACTCTGTGTAATCAGTTTATTTATACTTTTAATTGTATCTAATGTGTTTTGCTTTGTATTTGAGAGATTATTGAGCTTTCCATGCTGGTTGAAACATTTTTTGGGTTTAAGTAAAAAGTGCCTGATATCTACTGGAAACATCGATAAATTTTAATTATGACTTTACTGCCACAATAGGGATTGTTGTAACTAAACTATATATTAACATTCAATTTGGTGTTCACAGAGCTAAGTCACATGCCCTGTCTCTTAAAACTACTTTAATCACTAATGTTTTTAAAATAAAAAGTCTATAAAATAACTAAAATAAATATTTTATATTTCCAAATCAATATAAGTGTAAAAATCTTATATTAAATCTAGAATTCTCCCACATTGGACTTTTAACCCTTTAAAGAGTTTTTCTTGTGTATTTTTTTTTTCTCATTCTGGTCACTTAGCAGCAATCTTATCGTACATCAAGGTTTCATATAGACTTCATAATATTTTAAAAAATTAGTGCAGGTTTTTAAATGATCTCTACATGTACAATCACATTTATAGTGCTTCATCTTGTAGTTTGCAAATTGCTTTATAGCTTAGCTCTTAATAACAACCATACATAACTTAAGGTTATGTAGCTTGGCTATGTGTGCCTCTATTGTGTTGCTGGATAAATGATATTCAACTATGCTGCTTTTAATAGCCAAGCACACTTTGTGTGGTTTGTGGTGTACTTGTTTTTTTTTTTTTTTATTGCAAATGCTTTCTGATGTGCAGGTACTGTCTACTCTTAGGTGTTTGCATGCTTTGTATAGGCTATGCAATACATACAATACACATATATGTTCTAACACACATGTAGAACTGTTTACACTGTTTGTGCGCACTAAAATCTTTGCCCACATAATCTTTAATATTAAACATTTTATACAGATGTTTTGTAGACCTCACTAGTTTGCAGCTCCACTCTAATACAAAGTAGGAAATATGTGCAAGGCATGTTCTACTGTAAAATGAGTGCTCAATGCAACTACCATTTCTTAGTGACACTATCCATCTGGTTTAGCTTTTTGAAATGGGAAATTCATTCCCATTTAAATGTCTATCATATTGTCTAATGTAACCATAACAATATAGGTTTTTTTTAAAAAATAGAAGTAAAACCTAGGCAAATTTTTGAGCAAACAAGTTACAAGCTTTTGGTAATATGCTGTATAATGGCATCTTGCATGATTTTGCACCATGATCAGTTATTGAAAAGTACATTATTCCAAACAAGAATATATCTATTCTACATTGTTAATTTGCAGCTTTCATAATTGACATCTTTTTTAAAAAAATATTTCTGTGGGGAATTATGTAATAGTGGAAGACAAATGTAAATTGTCCCTTAAGATATTTGTAAATTAACTTTAATATTCTATTAAAAAATCTAAATAAATACCACCTCTTTACAGTTCTAAACTGGAGGTAAAATTGAAATTCCTTTACCACAGTTTTAGAAGTACCATTTTGTTCCATATTGTTTCCGTTGTTTCTTCTACCTTTAAAGAATTCCCCCCATTAATTGTTTAAGCTTCATCTATGGTAAGGGACATGTCTCTCTGCGTTTTATAATTTGGGATCTCTGTTTATTTCAGGCATGCAAGAGAGCTTAGAGAAGTATCTGTGTTGGTTTCCGTTCTGAAAAAGTTTATATATTTTACACTTGCAGTGATTCCATAGAAAATTAAATTGGGTATTTAAGATAGACTGCTTTTGTGATGCATTCAAAGACGTAAAGCACTATTTGGTTGATTGCAAAAAAGGTTTTCCAGTGCCTTGCAGTTCTGACAGTGAAAGATTTATGTAAATGTATAGTCATTTATATATCCTGTATTGTATATCAGCACAAGTTAAGTATCAGAGTAGTTTAAAAATAGAAAAGTCAACCAACTGAGCAACTGTGTGATTCTGTTGGCAAAAGCAGTAATTGTAGTCCAGAAACACTTGATGATCTAGTTAAAGAATGGGCCAAAATGGTATGTGTACAAGAGCATTTTAACCATAACATGCATATTTTTCAGAAACTATTTTCTTGAGGATAAAAAAGTACTGTTTTTATTGGGTGTTTTTAAATATATAAAGGAGACCTTTTTTTCATGTGTTTTTACTTTCTACATAAACACTGCATATTAAAACACATTGGAAATGCATATTTGTTTGTCCCCCGCAAGCTCAATGTATGTTTGGGTTTTTTTGTTTTGTTTTTTGACAGACAAAACTGGCGTTTGTGTATTTTAAATCGGGACATAAAAATGTGTTCTTTTTAAGAGGATAAAAAGAATAAAAGATGCAGGGGAAAATGCCCAGATGCATAAGGCACCAAGTGAGTTTTTGTCTTTGCTCATATCCTTACCAAAAACAATAGTAGTAGAATTCATAAATAGGAAAGCACAAGTCAGGCCTACATAGAAATATATACAGAATATAAATCTATACCAGTTTGTTTTTAAACTTATTGAAAGTTTTGGTTGTTTGTATTGTTCTGTTTCTATTACATTGCACTGACATCTTAAAGCTTCCTATGGTATTTTTACAATTTCGAAGGTCTTTTGTATGTAAATATATGAAGGCAATTAGCAGAGGTGTGGGTGCATCCAGAAGGTTTATGTATAAATAATAGTATGGTATAGTAGCGATCATTTAAAGTTTAAATATAATTAACAAACTTTATCCCAGTTCCTTTCCAATACACACAGGTTTGTTTCTTTATTACAACTTATTTTCTCAGGTGTGCAAAAGGACAAACCATCTATGTTCACCTTCTTAAAACATACAGTGTTAGAAATATGGATTAGGCATTAAACATTGAATTAATTGCCTCTGGTCTTTCCTGTGAAGTCATTGATGCAATGTCTTTTTCACAATCTCTAGAAAAAGTTTGTAATCTCTGCCAGTACATTCACCAATCAATTCTCCATTGTATTATCGCTGTCTTTTGTATTTTATTTTTATACTAATTTCAGTGAGGGTTATAGTGACATTGGCATCTAGTTGCAATTTTAAGCATCAACAGAAGAAAACGGTACTGATTGTAGAGTCTACAATGTAGACAGATACTGGTTAGTTTCAGCATCCTAAATATTGATCAGCAACAGCTTAAGTGCCAAAGATTTGCCAAAGCTGTCTCATGTTAAGTGAAATGTCAAGATACAATTTTAAATAAGTTTTTCAAATTAAAGATGACTGTTTTTTTGTAAATGCATTAAATTCGTATTAGTTTAATGCTTCTCCTGTTCAGTAGTTTGATTACTATGTTTTATCACTTGTGTGAGTCTTGATAACTACTGGTTTAAAGAGAATTCAGCCTGTGACTTAAAGCTGTGTACGGAGAGTAGCTTAACAAAGAGCATGGTCTTGAAAACCAAAATCTAAATACAATCAAAATTGTGATATTGCAGTATTGACTTCTACACACATTAGTTGTTAGTGTTCCTAAAGTATTATACTGGTCTGTCTAATCTTGTGAGCATGAGGCAGATTTTTAAGCGTGTGGGGTTTTTTTTGGTCACTTGGTGTCTGGTTTTCTTTGGTGCTTTTGTTTGTTTGCATCGGGCAGTGAGTAAATAATTTTAAGCAGGTGTGTGTGTGTGTGTGTGTGTGTGTGTGTATGTATATATGTGTATATATATTTTACATTACACATATACTTAATACAATCAGTATGTACACAATTTTATTGGCAAAATGTTGAATTTGTACCACATCCAAGTAATTAGCAACACCTGATTTTTATTTTATTATTTTTACTTTATATGGTCCATTTGGGGAGTATTTTATATATTTGCTTTCATCCATATCTATTTTTTTATTTTTTTTTGTGTGCATTTTTAAAGTCTAACATTTAAACATTTAGTCAAGTGTAATAAATTAAATATTGCAGAGCAAAATGCTTTACTTGGTACTGCAAAAGGAAGTCTCTTCAGCATCCTTTTATTTTAACTTTTAAAACGATAACTCCACTGTTGCTGGGCCTCTTAATTAGATTTACCACTCAGTGACTTTTCTGTTACGTGAAGCATAGAGACTTGCACTGTGGCTCTCAGTGCTGGAGTGATCGATCCATCCATAGAGCTATAAAAGATCTCTATGAAGGCTGTTTCATAGCATTGTGATTAAGAGCTGTGAACATCTTTACAGTACGCTGGTTTTGCAGGGAAATTAGCATTATTTACTGGGGGGCAGACCTTGGTTTCAGCCAACGTGGGTTCTAAGGACGTTTTTGCTATACATGGGTGACATATTTGATTGCATTTATTGATTGGGTTTATTATTCATAGGAACACTTGCCCTCTTTGCTTCCTTCTTTAGATAACCTAGAACTCTTTGAAAGAAAAGCTAGTGAACATCCACACAGAGCATAGTATACTGTATATCAATTGTGAACATGTCTGCTCAGTTCATATCTGTTGTGATATTCCATAAATATCTTAGTGGGTTTCACAGAAGGTGCTCCCCAAGGGTATATAAAAGACAAGAGAAAAAAGTCCCTCTATAGTTTACATTTAGTATTTTAAAATAGTTAAATATTTTCTCACTTAATGAATAATAGTTGAACTGCTGCATAATATTCAGTGACTTATTAAAAATAATAAAAGATATACATGTCAAAAAAAAATCTAAGTTCTCATTATTAACGATTGGATTGTTGAGACAGTATATAGTATGATGTAATTCAACTTCAGAATCAGATTTGATTCTGATGTAAAGGCTGCATTTGTTCTAATTAACTGGAAAGGCACTCGTTAGAAACATCTACCATAGTGTATCATTACATTACTGCTGAGCTGTCGCTTATGTTATTCATTCACACTCTTGTGAATTTTCAGTTCTAAAATGTTATTAAACAAGATCTTTATTGGTAGCAGTATCTAGTGCTTTGCATTTTTAACAATCTTGTTAAATTGTGACAAATGTCACTTTCGTTTAGCTGGTATCTGTTTTTCATTTTTATAACACTAGTGACTACGCATGGTAGCAAAAACTATATTAACAGAGAGCAGCAGGCACCCTTACCCAAGCTAAACATTGTGACGATCGGTCTAGTATTTTGTTTAGTAGTGAGAGTCAGAGATCTAAATTATTAGAATCACTGACCAATTATTTCACTGCAATTATTCTACCAATAAAGATTTTAATAACATTGTAGAACTGCATTTTCACAACAGTGTGAATGAAACAATTGAGAGCGCAACAATAATGTAATATGCTATGTTGTCTCAATAAAGAGAGCCTTCCTTTTGTCTAATGTATTTTACTAAACAATATGAGACTGCAATTCCGATATGTTTAATAAGATGTTGTGCCCAACCTACAAACAGAATCTCGCCATATCGTGGAATTCATAATATTTTAATTCACTACTTTCTTTTTCACAATCTTCTTTCCTTATTGTTAATATTTTGCTTATGTGGAAGTTGAACTATTTTTAATAAAGTTTTTTTTTACTTATTTTAAAATACTAATGTAAGCCAGAGAGTGACACCATTATAAGGGTCTTTTTTTTTTTTTTTTTTTTTTTTACTATTTTCTATAACCTAGTGCTCTGCTTGGTAGGTTCAGTTTAAATTTCTCTCTCCATTGTCAATCCCAGAACTGACATGCAGTAATGCTAGAACAGTCAATCAGTTTGACGTGGTGGTGGTGTAATTCCTGTCCATAGCTGCTTAACCTATGACTCGACTCTTTGCACCAGCATCAAGTGGGTGCAAATTTAAACTGGAGCCCGGTCTGCCATATATACATCTCTCTCACTCCTGAAACACATATTTTGACTCTGTCCTGCAAAATGAGCATGAAAATAGGAAACCTATTATTCTCATCTTTTGTAAAGGGTACTCTATACACAACCCTACATGTAAGTATCATTATATAGGTAATATTTACACAGTATTCATCAGTTGTTATATACCTACCTGGTTGGGTTGTAATAGCTCAAATATAATAGAATTTTCATTTTTCTTTGGGGGGAGGTAGGGATGGGAGTTTATCTTTTTGTAATGCTGTTCATTATGTATAAATTATTGATCATATGTGCTGGCTTTTATAAACTTTAAGCAAGGGGAGAGTTTGTGGTATGGCGTGGGTAGCCTCTCCCCCTTCCTCGTCAATGATAATAAAGCACTGTTTTTAAATAAATTGATTTGTTTATTTTGAGTCAGTGATTTGGTGGCTGTTAAAGGTATGCTAATGCAAAAAAAAGGTTTAATGTGAGAGCTGAAGATTCATCAGACAAGCGTAGCGAATACTTTCTAGTATGTGCTCTCATTTGAGTGTGAACTACTCTTGATTGTCTAATGCAATGGTTCCCAAACTTTTGCAGTTCGCGGCACCCTTAGTCTCCATAATTTTTTTCAAGGCACCACTCCAAAATAATTACCGAGCAGTCCTTTTTTAGAAGTAGTTGGGTCAAAAAAACCGTAATAAGTATTTAGGTCAGGACAGGAATACTTATTTAGCTGTATGCAAAAATATTGCACATCCAAGGAAAAAAATATTTTTATATATTTTTTTGTTTTCAATTCTATTTCTGTCAAAAGAATAATTGACAGCTAACTCACACTGTGCCCTCCATCTCCACACCGCTGCCCCTTCTAATGCCACCCTCTCTGCTGCGGCCAGCCAAAGGGAAAAAACGTACCAATCCGCGCCGCGCCTGGGACCGAGCAATCTCCCATCTCCCGGTTTTTTTTTGGGTTTTTTTTTTCTTGGCTTGCCCGCGGCACCCCTGTGACAGCGCCGCGGCACACACTTTGGGAACCGCTGGTCTAATAAATCTCCTTTTAAAAAGTTTGAGTTGACAATTTTTTATAAGGAGGAAATGACAGCTGCTGTTTGAGCTTTGGTGGTTTCAGTTCAGTTTTCTGTAAGCTCTTACACTGCAATAACTAAGCAGAGAAATTAGATTTGCTTTTAAACCACAAGTTTTTCCATATCAAATTCTAAAATTTGAGTACGAAGTATTTTTAGTTTGCATCTAAATAGCAAAACATTATATACATTGTCACTGTTTTAGCTAAATGGTTAATTCAGATGTCTAGTGTTTTACTATGTAAACTTATGTATAAGGGGTAAAGCGCCCCTTTAAATTCAATTATTGTTGTTATTGGATATTGCCTATGATTTCCATGATCTTCATAGCACACTTGGCCTATTTCAGTATTTCGTTGATATTGATTGAAATTTTTTGATTGTCTTTATCTGTGATTAACAAGAAAATGTTTTGCTGACTTTTTAACAGATTTGCTAAACCCTTTAAACCCATGGAATTTGCAGTTAGACAAGCGATTTACTTGTATTTAGTATAGATTGAGTTTTAATGGGCTTTTGTAAACTGTCAGTGGGGGTGGGGGGTGGATGCAAACCAGTTATTTGCCTTTGCACTAGTTTATGGGCTAATGTGTAATGGGCATGGGGTTCTGTGTATAGGAGCTTGCTATAAAAGTACAAAAAACAATTAGCCCAACACAAAGTAGCATGGGGGTTCCTACTGAGGAGGGGGGGATCCAATTTTGTAAGTCCCCTTAAACCATGATGGACATACCAGGCTGACCATTACTTGGTAGCTCTTGAAATAACCAGAGTGCCTTGACCTTGTTGTCCATGCAATAAAGATCATGGAAAGTTTGTAATTGCCACTTAGGTATTTGACGCTTAGTTCCTTTTTGTTTTCCTAGCCACCACTGGTATCGTGCTGGCTTGAACGGGCAACTGAGCTTTTCAGTTCTGGGGACGCTTGCACTTTGCAGGGTGTGTACCCTATATTTTTCCAAACCTATCCTTTTAAAAAGATGTCTAGCTTAAACTAGGCTGGGGAGTATGGTAACTTTGATTAGGGGGCACCATGTAAACATTATACTAGTCAAACCCAACTCCAGGGTGGCAACATGGCTATGATTATGTCTCAGAGCTGGATCCTGATGCCTTTTAAGAGACAAGTAAAGATTGTTTGGGTCCTCTATTATGAAGTAACCAGTCACTCATAAACTACTATCCCTGGATTTGGTCACTGATTAAGTGAGGCCTGCTGTTGCACAGGGACACTATCCAAGTAATGAATATGCAGTACCTCTTCCTTCTCCATGGCAACACATCAATGAGTTAATTTCCTCTTCTCCAGAGTCGGGACAGGAAGACGGACCTTGAAAATATGTGGGCCATTCATTAAACATAGAAACATAGAATTTGACAGTAGATAAAACCACTTAGCCCATCTAGCCTATTTTATTAACCGATGGTAACCTTAAACACTATTTGATCCTTTTATTCTTAAGGCTATTGTTATGTCTATCCCAGCATGCTTAAACTGCTCTACTGTATTGATTTCTACCACCTCTGATTGGAGACTATTCCACTTATGCACTACCCTTCTGTGAAGTTTTTTTTTTCTCAAATTTCCTCTGAACCTACTTCCTTTCATTTTCTGTGCATGTCCTTGTGTTCTAGTATTTCTCTTCCTTTGAAGAATGCTTCCCTCCTGTACCTTGTTAAAACCCTTGATATATTTGAAGTTTCTATCATGTCCCCCCTTTCCCTTCTCTGCTCCAAACTATACATATTAAGATATTTTAGTCTTTCCGGGTAAGTTTTGTGAGGTAGGTCATGCACCATTTTAGTTGCCCTTCGTTGTACAGTCTCTAAGGTATTTCTATCCTTCTGGAGATATGGCCTCCAGAACTAAACACAGTATTCAAGATGAGGCTGTACTAATGACCTATACAGTGGCACCATTACTTTTTTCTTTCTGCTACTGAATCCTCTTCCTATGCGACCAAGCATCCGACTTGCCTTCCTCATTGCTTTACATTGCTTACCTGCCTTTCTTTTATTTTCCTGTCCTTTGTCTAAAGTGCAAGCAATTAGGCTTTTTATTTTGGCGGTAGGAGGGCTTACCCATGGCAGTGCTGCTGCCAGGAAGATGGATGACTAGCTCAGCCAACTCCTAAAGTCCCTGGTGGCTTTACCTTATGGAGTACAAGCGGCGAAGAATTGGAGGGAATGGCCAAAGAGGAGAGGTGCCTCTAAAACGAGCACTCTCCGATGGCTATACTAATGTACAGTGTCCAATTGCATTCTGGGTAAGATTGTGTGATGTCACATGTGTCGCAAAGTCATATGGGGTGATTCTGTGCTGGAGTGACAGTGAACGAACCTGGGTGTCATTTCTGCACAATGCTGGAGGATTAAGCGGCAACAATGGCTGTGTGTGTGGCTGTTAGTCAGCAGAGAGGTGAAAGAAGGAAGACATGGCCACAGTCAAGGGCAGGGTAAGCCCAGGATAGTCTTTTATCTAGCATAGATATTTTTCTGAGTAGTATGTTTTATGTTTATCTTAGATCAGTTGACATGAAGGAAAAAGCTACAACAGAAGTCTATCACATACTGGGCAAACTTCTTGCAGGTTTGTCAAAGGGTTTTCTGAGTGGCAGGTAGTTATTTGAAAACTGTGTGGCACTTGAGCAGCAGCAGCTCCTTCCACAGATGATTGGAGGTTTTTACACTCTTCTAGATTTGTGAGAACTCCACTAATATGTATATATGTGAAAAAATTCAAGATGGTCCATAAGGTCAATCCTAGAAGTTATTGAGTGAGGCACACCTGACTCAAGAAGAAACAGAAATTAAGATGGCAGGTACTACAGTTAAGGCAAAAAAAAGGCAGAGGAGTGTGGTTAACAAACAGTTAATAAAATTGTAAAAAGTACCTAGGCAGCACTTGCAACAATGGTTCACAAAAGACATGAGTTGAATTCCCGACCATGGCCTTATCTGTGTGTAGTTTATGTTCTCCCTGTGTTTGGGTGGGTTTCCTCCGGGGTACTCTGGTTTCCTCCCACACTCCAAAAACATACCGGTGGGTTAATTTGCTGCTATTAAATTGTCCTTTGTATCTCTCGGTCTGTGTGTGTATAAATTAGGAGATTTAGACTATAAGCTCCAATGGGGCAGGGATTGATGTGAATGAGTTATCTGTATAGCGCTGCGGAACTAGTGGTGCTATATAAATAGATGATGATATCCTGGAAAAATCAGGTATTTCCCTGTAAACAGACAAGTAATCATAACTTGAGATGTGGACAGACCGCTGTGTGTTTGTTCTAAAACCATCTTTGTGCTTTGATTTTGGGTAAATTCTGGATTTCATGAAAAATAGGGAAAAAATGTAATTTTATAATCTTTGGGACGGTCAAGATTTATACAAATTTTGATCAATACTGCAGTGAGCTGGCTAGCTAAAATTAGTGATGGAGCAACGGCACAAATACATGGCCGTTTAATAAGATGCAAGCCCTACAAAAATAGTTGCTGACAGTTTGTGAATTTAATTTAATAAAGTAAATGACACATTTAAAACGACAGAAAAAAATCCATATAGCACGCATCCAGGATCTCAAATCTGAGTTGGTTTCTCTCACCAAGAAGCATCAACGTTACCTAAAACTCAAAATTTATCTCAGAATCCTAGCTGTAAAAGGTGTAAAAGCTCAATTACAACAACTTCTGTCTACAAAAGCGGCCAACGCGCTGAAATGGCTCCGCCAAAGATTCAACGAGAAAGGAAACAAAGCGGATGCTCTTTTGGCTCGTAGTTTACGTGCCAAATGTACCCGCAACAGAATTATTCATATTCAAGATGCCTCCGCCAGTAAGCTATTTGACCAACAGAAGATAGCTAACCATTTGCAGGAATTATACTCCAAATTGTATGATCTGCAGTCTGATGAACCCCCCCCCCCCCCCCCCTAAAGACCTCAGACTTCGAATCAAAACATTCTTAAATACGTGTTGTCTCCCCGCGCTTAGTGAGTCGCAATCTTCACTTAGTCGGGATATATCTGCTGACGAATTGAAATGTACAGTAAAATCTCAGAGAAATGCGTCCGCCCCGGGCCCGGACGGTCTCACGTCCATATATTACAAAAAGTTGCTCCCTGTCCTCTCACCCATGCTTCTAAATCTAACTCGATCCTCAAGGGTTGAAAGTTTGACAGCACCACCACCAGGGCTAGCATAGTGGTCATCCTAAAGGAGGGAAAAGATCCTAGTCTTAGTGAAAAGTTTAGTAATGATATTGGACGATAACTTGTACAAAGATTTTAGCAAATCGTTTTGCCGATGTGATCCCTTCCTTGGTCCACCCTGACCAGGTGGTGTTCATTCCCAATCGCCAAGTAGCCGATAATACTAGGAAAATCATCAACTTGATCCATGCTTCAAATAGGCTTAAAACTCCGGGTCTGGTGCTTGACGCTGAAAAAGCCTTTGACTAGGTCTCCTGGCCCTTCATGCGTGAGGTCCTCACAACAGCGAACACACAAGGCCCCTTTCTTAATGGAATTGCCTCCCTCTATTTCAACCCCTCAGCAACGGTTCTGGCCAATGGATGTGCTTCAGCGGCTTTCCCAATTCGAAATGGCACCAGACAGGGTTGCCCCCTCTCTCCAGTCCTCTTTGCCTTAATGATGGAACCTTTTGCCTCCAGAATTCGCCTCAACCCTAATATCTCTGGTATATCCACAGGTTTTAGGTCGGCTAAACTAGCCTTGTACGCAGACGACGTCCTTCTCACCCTTACAAACCCTCATGTCTCTGTCCCATCTGTTTTAGCAGAAATTAACGAGTATGTTCTCCTTTCGAACTTTAAAATCAACTCCGACAAGATTGAAGTCCTTGCCCTTAATCCCCCCTTGAACACTCAAACGCATTTACAGGACACCTTCAAGTTTCACCGGTAACCACATCACATTAAATACTTAGGTGTCAATCTCGCCAAAACCTACGATCGTCTTTTTGCTGCCAATTTCCCCCCACTGGTAGACGCCCTGAAGCGAGATCTCAAATCCTGGTCCCTGAAGTATATTTCTTGGATTGGTGGTGTGGCCTCAATTAAGATGAATAATCTGCCAAGGATTCTTTATCTCTTCCAGACCCCACCTGTACGTGTCCCATCACTTTTTCTCAAAGATCTGCAGGCAAGCATCTCACAATTTGTATGGTCCGTCCGAGAGTTCGTCTCAAAGTTCTCTTTTGTCATGCTTGAAACGGTGGCCTGGGTCTTCCCTGTCTCTACAAATACTACTTGTCTCATCTTACCCAAGCGGTCCTCTCTCATTCTCTTCCTCAGACCAGGCATTGGGTTGACACAGAGGCGTACCTCCTTTAGATACTATCCCCCAGCATCTTATTCTGGCTAGACCCTAAAGATCTTCCCCCTTTGCTTGCTATCCCCCCAACAGTTTGCTTCTCTTTAGAAATATGGAAATATTGCACCCGCACTTTCAAACTGTTGGCTAATCCCAAGCAGATGTTCCCACTGTGGCATAACCCCTCTTTCCCTCCAGGTGTCAATCCAAAATCTTTTTCCCAATGGACAAAACAGAATATTTTGTTTCTTTCCAATATAGTCCCAATGGGATTTTTCCCGACCTTTGCTGATCTCCGTGAGCGCTTTCACCTCTCGACCTCCATGTTTTATCAATACCTACAAATTCGACACATTTTCGCCACCTTAATAGACACTCGTGTTCCTCACAATTCCTCCCCCCTAGAAACCTTGTGTAAAAATAAAACGTTGTCGAAAGGCTTAATATCCACTTTCTAGTCTCTACTAATGAGTCACAATTTGCCTGACAAGGAGGCTCATGAGCTCCGCTGGGAAAAGGAGATGGCTGAGACTTTGGACCCAGAGGAATAGATAGAGGATTTGGCAACTGCTTTGCGAATCTCCATCTGTACACAGATAAAAGAAAATTCTTACAAACTCTTATTCCATTGGTATTTAGTCCCATCCAAATTTGAAAGCAATCTCTGACCTTTGCTGGCGCAACTGTGGCCAGCGTGGCTCCCTGTCCCATATCTGGTGGAGCTGCCTAAAAATCATCCCCTTCTGGAAGGAGGTAGCTGACCTTATTTATAAAATAACTAATCTAAGATCCCCATTCCATCTATCTTATTTTCTCCTCCCTCGTCTACCTCCTGACACCCACAAAATAATGTGGTTACTCCCGGGTCATATTCTGACTGCAGCCAGATGCTTAATAGCCAGGAAATTGAATTAATTCCGAAATAGAAGGGCTCTCGGATTTGTTTCCGAGTGTTTGGTGTGTGTATGTGTATATATGTATATATGTGTGTATGTATATATGTGTGTGTGTATATATATATATATATATATATATATATATATATATATGTGTGTGTGTATATATATATAATATCCTAGAGCACATGACTAGTGTAGTTAATGATCGCCCTTAAAAATTTCTCTCCACTTGGCATAGGTGGCAAGATTACTTCACTGCTACAGATTCCCCTTCTTAAAAAATGAAAATATAGTTATTTCAGTAATTTTTTGAGCTGAGTCTCGATAGGACCTGTTTTCCCTTCCTTCTTCTCTGCTCTTCCCTCTACTAACACACCCTCCCTCCCCCTTCCCCACTATCCTTCTCCTCTGTTTTGAACTTCTGATACTGCCTCTCCCCCTCTCCGTCTTCCCTTTATGGTAGTCCAGATACCTCATAACTATTGTACTTTTGATTCACGTCTTTCTATATGTTATTACTCTTGAGGACCACTCCTCCTGTAGTGGTTCAGAGTTCTATACCCTACTTGTATTATAATCTCTTGAAGTTAATACTGTTATGAGTTGCATTATCATAGAATATGCTGTAACTTTTATATTTGACAAAAATTGAATAAAAATATATTTAAAAAAACAAAACAAAAACATAAAGACAGAGTACTGGTTGATTGGATGGTAATTTTATAGTAAATAAAATATTCCAGGGTATGCCCACACCACAACTGAAATGGTTTGAGAAAATGACTGCAGCATTTAAGATGTAGAGTTCCACCTCTATACTACCTCTTGCTTCAGTTGGTGGCATGGTAGGTAATTTATTGAAGCTGCTGCAATGTTGTACATGCTGTGGCTGAATGCTGAAAATGGCCAGACATTTTATGGGCCACAGATAGCATCTGCACCAACCTCTCATTTTAACAAATTCTGAACAACCAAGTTTTGTGTGCAAAATGTTACTATCCCTATGAAACACTGTACTGGCTGAGAATGGTCATTTTGGAAAATAAAAATATTGCCTCTGTGAACTTTCTCTCACCATTTAACTTCTGGGTTAGGCGCACTTTTGTTTTAACGTTGTACAGTATGCATCATGGAAACTAAAGGGGCTGTAATCAAAGCTAATTAGATAGCAGCACAATCTATAGACTATTTTACACAAGATAATAGACCAAGGCTATAATGTAAAATAGTGCAAGATGGAATTGTCTTTGGGCCTTCCTACTCGTATGTTAAAAATGACATGCATAGATTCGCAAACCAAGCACTTCAGTTTCAAGGAATAGCATGTTTCTAGCTGAAGTGCTTGATTTGTTTGAGACCCACAGAAGAACATTGGGGTTGTTTGTTGTTTAACTGGAGAATAGAATAGATAGATTTTAACAACTGACCACGGTTAGCCAAATGGCCACTAGTAATATTCCTCAACAGTGACAATGTAATCCTCCTCATCACTGATGTCAAGATCAACACACAGTATTGGTTCTTTCCCACTGGAATATAAAGTTACAGATTCTGTTTGTAATTGTTGGCAACAGTGGTATTCCTCATACAATGTCTAGGTTATTTTGATGAACACCAGTTATTCTACATTTTTAGGAAGTAGTCTCCTCCAATTACTTACAATGTTCCTCACTGAGCTAAATACTCTTTCCAAGTACACACTGGAGGGTGGGCAGCTAAGTACACCATATCTAGTTTGTACAAGGGGCTCCAAATTGTCTCTCTTCCCTCTCTAAATTCAAAGGGACTGTCTGAGATGCTAATTTGTACATTATCATTAAAGTAGTCCTCCACCAATACAAGGTGGTGAATCATATTGAGACATGGTAGAGATGTCAATATTCTGGGTAATGGCTTATTGTGACATCTGATCAGCCTTAAAAGCATTCACATTGGTGAGATGTGTGACTCATGGAAAAGGAAAGTTTTTTTTTTTCTTTTTAGAAGTAGCATTTGAAGGAGAAGCTGAAGCAGGGGACATGTCATGTGCGACTTGAGCCAATAGCTTTCTCACAAAGAGCTGTTTCCAACTGACATATCTTCCCAGATGCAAAGACATTGTATATGACTTAAACCTCGGATCAAGCATGGTTGCCAGGACCTTTGCAGCATCTTTAAATTGAATCACTATATTTTAGCAAAGTGAAGAAAGCACTTGAGCTACAAGGCCAAGATACTTGGCAAAATCACAAATTTTCATCTCCTCCTTTTAGGTTTTCCAGGTGCCATTCCTATAGTTTGATTAGCGGTGTGATTCAGTTCAGACTGGCATTTTGTTACGATTTCAAATGGTTTGAGTAGCTTGAACAAAACAGGATTCTCCAGTGTGCTGGCGAAGGTAACGTGCTGCCCCCCCATGTCTCAGTTTGTGAAGCTCTTGATGGCTTGTTGCCTCGCGTCACTGAAGCATTTAAGTTGCAACATTCCACCTTGTTACTATCTCTTGCTTTAGTTGATGACATAGCAGATGAAAGATGGAGAGGGAAAGAGATACATAAGATATTTTTCTCTTGCGGCTGCTGAAATGTACTACATGCGACTGTTGAATGTTGAAAATGGACAGAAATTTAACTGGGACATGAGTTGCATCTGACACCTCCATTTTTTTATTTATTTTTTTCTATGAAATTCTGCATCACCAAGAATATAGTGTGTGCAAAGTATGGTACGTGTTGCAATTAACCCAATCATAATAAACAATGTTCACTACGTTCGTGGCAATGGGGAATCCTGACAAAGGGTAGTAGCAGGATGAGCCATTTCACTATGATATTCATGAGGTTTTTTTTTTACATATTGACAATCCTTGCATCAGACAATTGATTAGAACAATGCTTACTCTTCTTGCTCCCCTTCTGTATAGTAGTATCGCCACCAGCAGCAGCTGTAGTGTGCAGGAATGCCTCTTGGGAATTATGGATTGCATAAAGGGAGTCGGATTGAAATGGATGCTGTACTACGTATTAATAATGAGGTTGTTGATGATCACATGAGCTGTTGATCTGTTCTGCTGATGCTGGGCTGCTTGTTCCTATACACCACTTTCCACCATTTGGGGAAAAAAATACTTAAATGAACTCCCTGCAAACTTATGTAATTGGGAAGAGATGCCTAGACGGTCAAAGTTCTTTCCTACCACCTTTGGTGTCTGCCTTCGTGCAATTCCTTCCTTCCTTCCTCCTTGCACATATGCAAGCTGCAAAGTAGCATCCTCTATTTCTAAATCCTAATCATTACTACTCATCCTCACATTTACAAATGGTTGAGAAATTTAGGAATGTGGTTGAATCTGAAACTTCAGACTCGCATATTGCACTCATCGATGCCCTTAGACATTTCTTTGGAGTCTCTAAATGCCCAAGTTGATATCCTTTGTGTTCTTTACATGCATTGATGTGGCTGTTTTGGAGGGAACAGATCTACACTCTGAGCAAGAAGGTGGTGCATGGGAAGTTGCGGAAGATGCATGACCGTATATGTACCATCAGTAGCAGGACTACTAGCAAACGCTGGGTATGGTCTGAGCCCTTTCTTACAAATAGCTAACATTCCAAATACCACCAGCAGTGGCATGTTTTTGGATAAATCGCCAAATTCATCAGAAACTTTTCCTTTAAAGCTAGAGCTGATGTTTTTTGTTTTTTAGATTGACCGTTTGGATTTCAAGCACTCTTCCTTTTTTTTTTTTTTTTTTTAAACTAATAGCGGTCAAAGTATTACTACTACTGGTACTGGAATGCTCCTGATCTGTAGACTGATCCATGGTGGACAAGAGAAGTAATGCTGCTTGAATTTGAAGCCACACCTGGTGACCGCCCAATGAGTTAAGGGAAGGAGGGAATGTTACTTTAATCTTTTTGTGGAACAGTGTCAGAATTGTAATTTATACAACTTGGTTCTTGAAAAATATTTTCATTTTGGGGGGTCGTGCTGCTTGGAGTCAGAACACCCTGTTTTCTGGCCATTTACTAGTAAATGGGGGGGTGCTGCTCCATGCTCTTTCGCCACTAAATAGTTCAGATGTCACTGATACTGACTCTTGCACAACTGCCTTCAGACTACAAACTTGATTTTAAAGTAAGAAAGCGTGTTTTCTGTCTACTCCTAACTAGTTTGCGAATATAAGATTTCAACCAGTAGCCACTACTTGTCTACACTCACACCCAATTTACCAGCACACAATTCCAGCAGACTGATCTGTAAATAAACTCAAGATATGTTCAGTAAAATCACAGCTATTTTAATAAAAATTGCCTTTCACTCTGTCCAACCCTCTACAAGTAACTTTGTGTTTGTTTTGCCAAAACCGCCCTCGCATGTTTTGGTTCTGTATGTGATTTTTAGCATTTTTTAAAATTATTTTTTTTTTTATTATTCTATTTGTTCCTGCATTATTATTAACCTCAATAACCAGTCAATTTTGAACACCTCACAGGTCGCAATATTATTTTTAGCCACTTTTGGCCAAAGACAGCAGCGAGCTGGCTGGATACTAAGCGACAGAGCAATGGCACAAACACACAGCAGTTTCCTACATGTGCCATGAACATTGCCACACAGCAGTGGCAGAAAAGAAAAGTGATGCAAGATGAAATTGCCCTTGGGCCCTCCCACCCACTCTTATGTTTGGTATTAAAAAGGACATTTACAGTTCGAAGTTCACCCACTTTTGTGGCTGAAGTGTTTGGTTTGTTTGGGCCCCAACAAAACAAGGTACCAATAGCTTAGCTGCCTTAAGCCCAACAGTACTGTCAATGAACAGTGGCAAGATGATGTCCTTGCCCTCATCAGTGTGTACATCATCCTCACACAATGTTAATCCATCCTTGCTTGAATTTGGCGGTAAAGGTCTTCCTCGTGGAAATTGTAGTTCATTTTGATGAAAATTTCCTACATTTTTAGGAAGTAGCCGCCTACGCCGATCGCTGACAAGGTTCCTGTTTACTTTGTGTTGTGCATAGTGCTGAAACCACTTGAAGTGGTTACATTTGAAGTGAGTTCAGACACTGCTAGCTTGAGTCAAGTGATTCCCCTATTTAGACTTTTGGAAAAGTAGCTAGAGAATTTGAAGGAGGAGATGAAACAAAGCAATTCTGCAAACTGTCGGATTTGTAGATCAAGTACTTTATTCGCTTGATCAGATTTCAAGATGTTGTTAACTCTTGGATCCTGACTACTACATTTTGGCAACTGTGCTTGATCCTAGGTTTAAGAGCTATGTCTTCTCTTTCTTTCCAACTGACCCAGATCTCAAGAGATGCAATGAGCTCTTGGTCAGCAGGCTGACGGCTTAAGTGGTAAATGACACGACTACGTCCCTTCCTTCAGTTTCTTTGGCAACTGTTGCTAGGAAAAAACTTGCCATTCCCAAGACACCCAGTCGTGATGCAGATGATTTTGACGTTTGGTCTAAAAATTGCCCAAAAATCGTGACAGCTCTGCCATAAACTGAACTACAAATTCCACGAGAAAGGCCTTTAGCGGCAATTACATCAAAGTACAGAGACTCCTGTAATGGTGGATTGTAGCGGGGATGAATTAATATTGGGTGAGGATGATGGCAGTGTAGATTGCAGGTGGGGGATCTAGCTGATGCTGATCTGCTTGTTAATGGCATGTTGGCAATTTTTGCTTTTCTACAGTAAACTATCCCTTTATTAGTGAGGTGTTTTTCTCTTTACATCAGGGAATCTGAAATCCAAAAAACAAGCATATACATTGGTAAATGCACTATGCTCTTGAGCATTGGCATTAGTAGATGATATAGCTGCTGGCACCAGTTATGATGATACTAGTCCTGTTTGCCATATCGATGGTGCTGAGCTATGACTTTGGAGACTGACAACAATACAGCCACCCCTACTGTTTCTTTGTGAGCAATGACACTCAGAAATGTGACTGGAGACAAGGGGGGGTTCTGTTTTAAAAAAACAAAAACAAAGCCTGAGCATTCTTACCCACAACCCCAGGGGTGGAATGGGAACTTAAAGTGGCCTCATGGGGGTGGGACCAATTCAACTGGAGGTGGGGCAAAAGTAGGTGGGGTTCACACGTAATCTCCTCCCTAAACTCAGCCCCACATTCAATTAATATCCTCAAACCACCCAAGCATTAAATTAAAGGTCCAGTCAACCCATTTTAATTTAATAGACCCCACCATAATCCCGCAAATAAAATAGCACCCATTAAATTAGCCCCCACCTAAATTTCACTATTATATTAATAGCCTACCTCCCACCAAAGTGCTACTAAGACAGCCCCCCTCCCTTCCCTCATATTACACAATATATTAAGACCCCCCCCCCCAGACACACTCCCTCACACATAGCAACATACACCCCTCTTCCCTCGCAAACATTATAGCAAGACCTCCTCCCTATAGTTTGGTATAGGCAACCTCCACCCCTTCTCCCTATAGTTTTGTATAGCATCCCCCACCTCCCTCCCTATAGTTTAGAATAGGCAGGCAGCCCACCCTCCCTGCTCACTTACCTTTAGCTTCTCTGGCCGGCGTCTTCTCGCATCAGGCAGACAGGAAGTGATAATGTGAGACTTCCTGTCTGCTGCATAGTACACTGGGACCCCATACAGCAACAGACAGCCTAGTGATTGGCTGCCTGTTGCTGTCCACTGACCACCAATGTTTTTGATCTGCCCCACCCCCAAACGCTGATATGTCGCCCAAATCCAGGGTTCTTGAGGTCGATGGCCTGGTTGAAAAAGTTTCCTCAGTAGTTGCTGTTCAACAAAGTGTCATTTTCACTGTTGAAAGATAGGAAACATTCCACATCAAGACTGGAATTGCAAGGTCTGGAGCACCTTCACAAAATTGTGAACTCTTAATGTGTCAGCGGGAAAAAAAAAATCCTCCTCGTGCTATCCCCAAGTTCCTTCAAGGGAGATTAAACAAAGGACTGGCATATGGCAACCTGAAGGTAAAGATTGCACCTCTAGTAGCACTGTTCAGTAGAAGTGTGGCCTCAATAACATATATAGGGAGATGTATTCAGACAGCTAAGAAATCTGACCTGTTTTTAGATAGCTATTAGCACCATGAGACTTAAATTTAGTGACTGATGCATCGTTTGAGCCTTTAAGGGACAAAATCTGAAAACATGGAAAATAGTGTTCCTTGTAGCAATTACATCGGTGTGGAGAGTGTATGAATTACAGGTGATATGGACAGGTGCAGCCTTTTCTAAAAATATTGGCGGACAAGAATTCTTGCCAAATATAGTGCCTTAGTTTTGAATAAATCAGGAGATTGTGCTACCTTCCTTATGCCGAAAAGAAATGATGAAAACAGAGCAACTGTTTTTCTTAGAGAAAGGGAAAAAAGAAAAGGCCAAGCAGCTATAAAAATACCCGTTCTTATCCGTGCAAGCTGGAAAAGATCCTGCATACAAGATGCATATAATAAAAGAACTGAAGTGGCAAGGGGTATAAAAGCCAGCAGGGTAGTAATTTTTTGTTTGCTAAAAGGTATGAATCTTTTAACACCTGAGCTTCAACAGATGCAACTTTTGGGAAAAAAAGACCCTCAGTGCAGTGATAGAACATGAAGGGGAAAAACAAACAGTGAGAGTGAACTATTGCTGGACTGAGTTATTTTTCAAAAGACTTTAAAAGCAGACTGCTACTTTTTAGATAAAATGTCTGGACTGCCCACCCCTACGTGAAGTAACTTCTTGGGTATTATTAATTGGAGTGTACTGGCACAGAGGAGGAAGAGGAAATGTAAGGTTATGTATCTGATAGTGTTTCCTTGAATACTCCATAGCAGCACACTTGCCCAGATCAATTTTGTTGTTAACATATTCTGTTGAGATTTTTCAGCTTGGAGAAAGCAAGAAGACAGAAGGAGGGATGGATGTGTAGCCTTGTATACTTTTAAGGTGTCTTCTTTTCCAGTCTGGACTTCCAGTCTGGAGATGGGGGAATTAACTCATTGATGTATGTTGCCACGAGAAGTCAACGAAACCCCTATTATCAGGTATATAATCCTTGTTTTGGTGCTTGTTTGCCTTTTTTGTATGAAAGGGGAAAATACATATTATGCTGACCATTTATTCATAATCAAAATATTCCATGGCAGCCATTACGAAGAGTAAATTACCGTATTTCCCCATGTATAAGACGCACCTTTTTCCCCCAAATTTTGGGTCTAAAAAAAAGGTGCGTCTTATACACTGCAAGTCTTACTTACCTCAATGAAGAAGTCGGCACCTGGATGTGAGAGCGTTTCCGCAGGCAGGAGCCATCCCTATGCGAGCTTTAACCCAGCGATTAAGAGGAGCAGTGGGGGTAACTTGCACTAGAGGCTCCAGTGATGAGGTGCTGACTCCGATAGATCCGGGTGAACCGGAAGTCCCGCTGCGAAACCGGAAGTAGCGGGTCTGCCGGGCTGTTCCAACTCCAGCCCCTGGTCTCCACCGGAAACAGGCCACAATTGCCGTGATAGGCGCTCCGAGAGGTAAGGTACTCAAGCTAGGAGCCACCAGGGCCAGGGGGAACTCTCAGAAGGCGGGGGCACCCGGGATTCTGGAAACCGCCAGGAGGGCAGCATGCTCAGAGCATCAGATGGCGCGGGACGTCCAGCCGGCAGTGGGAGACACCAGTCGTCTCAGGAAGCTTTTTTTTTCATTTTGGGCCCCAAAATTAAGGTGCGTCTTATACATGGGTGCGTCTTATACTTGGGGAAATACGGTACCTTTCCAGCTTGAATAGTTCGGTATAAGGCAGCTTCTCTTTTGAGTGGCTTCTCAAGCTTTCATCTGGAAAAACCTGAACAATCTAGAATGTAGAAAAAGCTTGGGTAGAAACTCTCTATTTGCTCAGAGCACCACTTTATCTGCATAGTTATTGAGAAATGGTTCTGTTACAAAAACAATTGTGTAACAATTTATGTACTTTTTTACCCTTAGAGTGCATTCCTTATGTGGGTTTTTTTAGTCCTCATAACATGTCTCTGCTCACTCCATACTGTTTGAATATCCGCTTTAATATTGGTAAAATATGTGGTTATCTGTTACACTGTAGGTGAGTTATTCAGATTTGCCTTAATTTAATTAGCACTGGCAAATATCACAGCAGTGCTGAGTATCAACTTCATACCAAAAAGAAGCCTGTTATAGGATCTAATGAACTACATCTCTGTTCAGCGTGGGACACACAGAACGTATTTGTCATTGTTGTGTCAACATCTGTTAAGCTTCCCACTGAGCTCAATTGTGATTACTATCTGTTTGGCTGCTGGACTCTCTGACACGAGGTCCAAGATGCTGACAGTTGGGTGCAGAGTTGCTTTCACCACTTCCATTGCCCTGCACAATTTGGATCAATTGTTCATTTCTGCTTTCTCATTACCTACCTTAGCTAATACATATTTAACCACATTCCTCCGTTATAAACCTACTCAATTTAAACTGTTTATTTTCATCCCACTTTTTTCCAAACTCCTCTTGTCTCCATCCCATTTCTCCCTTCCCTATTGTTTCACCTTCACTAATTCCCTGCTCACTAGTCTATCCATGTACCGTTTTGTCTCCTACACCCTCCACACTCGCCAGCATACATAAACAGAAATAAACCTCTCACCCATGAATCATCCTCTAATGTGCTCGGTCTCACTGATTCTCATGGCTGCTGGTGACATGGTGACATCTCAGCTAACCCTGGGCCCCATATAATCCTTACTATCTGCTTACTCTGCTTGATCCACCCCAAGCCTTTTCATCAACCCCATACTTCCAATCCTGCCAACTTCATACACATAATTTCCACTACCCTCGCTTCTCTTCTGTGCACTATAGAATGTTATCTGTTTGTAACAAGGTTGCATAAAATGATCTATTCATTTCTAAATCCCTCAGCATGTGATGATACTAAATTCACTGCAGCTCTCTTCTAAATTTGATTCACCCTCAACCACACTCCCAGACTCTGAAACAGACAAGATGGCAAAATCGGCATTCTACTTTCTCCACGCTGCACCTTCCAAGCCATACCTTCTGAACACTCCCTCTCGCTCTTTCTTTGCAGTCCATATCCTCTGTCTATTTTATCCTCTGCACCTTCGCGTTGCTGTCATTTATCGTCCCCCATGTCCAGTTTCCAAATTTCTTGACAACCTTGTGGCCTGGCTCACTTTTTTTTTTTTTTTAATCATTTGACCTGCCTACTCCCATACTAGGAGGTTTCAACATGCCCGTTGATGACTTATTGCTAAAATTTTTTTCATTTCCTCCATTAGTCTCTCCTAATGGACCTCCTCACCACCCACTGAGATGGGCACTCCCTTGACATTTTCTCCCACTACTGCTCTGTCTCTAGTTTCTCCATCTTAGCCTTCCCTTCTCTAACCACAAACCCTGTCCTTCTGCCTCACTTAATCTCATGCACTCTCCAATTCACATTTAATACTTTCCAGGAACTGAAGATGAAGGTTCTCTGTACCTTTAATCATCTCACCCTATGGCATGTACCTTCAACCTTATTCCCTTGCATGCTCCCTCTCCCACACTGCATTCCCCCTTCTTCAATCTGTCTCTCTCCACTGGCACATTTCCATCCTCCTTTTTAAACCTGTGCCCATCTCACCAATTCTAAAGAAGCCATGTCTCGAACCAGCCTTTTTCTAACTACCACCCTATTTTTCTCCTTCCTTTAGCCTCCAAACTACTTGAACGATTAATGTACAACCACCTGGCTCGCTCTTCTCACTCCATTCTTGACTTTCCACAATCAGGCTTCTGACCCCAACATTCCACTGAAACTGAAATCTGTGATAATTATGCCAGAGTAGTAAGTCTATCTGAATTCTAGATCTGTAGAAATCATACAATGACAATAAGGTTAACAGGTCACGCAGACTATTGTCTAATGGAAACTATCTTTGTTTACCTAAACCACAAAAGATATAAATAGAGGTTGTTTCCCCTCTGTTTCAAATCTAGCCAGGCAAGTGTTGTGCTTAAAGCACACTGGATTGAATTGCCAAAATGACGACATACTGTAACCTTTTTTTTTTTTTTTCATAGTCTAATTGTTCTGCCCTGCTATGACATTGCTATTTACCCACCCATTACAAACTAAAAGTGAGAGAGAATGTAAGATTGTGCTGATACCTAGTTTGTCTAGCAATGTAGCTAAGGGTAAGGCTAGGTACATATTACAGGAAAAGTCTAACAAATGGCGATTTACCCATGACAGGGAGAAAAAAAATAATCCTGATCAGCATGCCGATTCATGTGTGTGCTGTACACTATACACTATTTACCTTCAGATATGTGCTCTTTATCTGATCAAAGAGCAGTCTAGTCGCTTAGAGAATGTCAGTGTAAATGTATATGTGGTATGTTAAAAAGAACACACTAGGAGCCAGAAGTAATTTTTTTTTGTTATGAGAATTCCCCTTATTTAATTATTGTTCCATGCATATCCCCTCAGTTTTTATTTCTATTGAGCATATGTTTTTTATTTTGTATAGAACTCAGTTTAATAAAATCTATCCTAACAGCTGAACAAACTAGTTAATACCTAATCTTAAAGTAACGAAGACTGTTGTATGCAAGGCTGTCATTAGATATCCTCTCACAGTAGTATAGGGCTAGGTACGCACAGCAGAGTATTCCGACCAATGTGTTAACGACGATTGTATCTGCGACTTAAGTCCCTCTCGGTCGGTTTATCCATGCGTACACACTATACACCTTGTTAACAATTTTTGCAAGAGCAACCGTCTGGCTTAAAAGATTGTGATTGCGTACACACTGAAGCAATATATGGGTTCCCTGCAGTGATATATTAAAGAAATTTAAATAAAGGGCTGAACATCACCTGAAAAATAATCCCACAAACTCAGATTCAGGAAAAGGAACAATGTCATTGCCATTCATTCTATAACACATTATTGTGTATAGTGTACGTTCGTTCGCAACTGCACATTAACGATTAATTTTAATATAATGGATATTGTTGAACAGCAAGCTTGAGGTCTTTTGCTACTCGCTATGGCAAGAAGACCGCAAGCAAAGAACCAGAGATTTTTGCCCACAGGAAGTTCACTGGCTGATTGCAAATACAGCACAGCAATTTCACTCCAAGCTCTGGGTTTGATCATACCTGAAACCTGTGACGCTATAGTTCAAGTTCTGGGTGGACAGTATATGAAGGTTGGTAAAAGAAGTATTGTGTTTTTTTCAAAAAAATATTTTATTAAAATAGTATACAGATTACAAAAAAAACTGCAGTGCAATAAAAAACAAGGGGTTCACAGCTGTTCATAATGCAAAAGTTTGCTATTTTCCATTGGGGATGGACTCCCTGTATACTGTTGCATACTTGTGCTACCCATAGGTGTAGAAGTCATGTAGGCTTGCAGGGTAACTGTTTGTCCTCCCATGATGGGATGTTGCACATGGAGTGACTGAAATGTATATCATGGTGCCTGCCTGAAATGTCCTTGCTCCTGTGTGTGGATGTCATTAAAACAGTGTCTGATGCCAGAACCTCCCTGGCTGACTTACAAATGATGTCATACACCAACCATTCCATCTCTATTCCAATTTCTCTGATAGCACTTCTCATTTTGCTTTCAACCGTTACTCCTAGCAGATCAAATTCATCTTGCCGAGGCTTTTGCGAAATCAAGTGATTTGCACAATTTACCATATATTCTGTCAGCGCATCTTTTTGCTCAAGGTCACGGACCCTTTTTTTGTGTGTATTTTTTTTTTTTTTACCCTCTCCTTTTGACCACCTTGTGGCTGTTTTGGTACATCTGTGATGTCCTGGCTGTCTACTGTCAGCTGGCTGGCATGCGTAGGGCTATCATGTTGCTCTGCCACATTGGGGACTACTGCTTCAGATAGGACAGCAGAATGTGTCATGAAAACAAAATGTAAAATAGTGAGTATAACGTTACATGCATGTGTACCAATTTAACATTTAAACAATCTTTGTCTTTCAGTTTCCTGCAACTGTTGAGAAATGCCAAGTTATCCCTGAAGATTTTGAAAGTCTTTGGAATTTCCCATACTGTGGCAGTGTCATTGAGGGTGGCATAATTCTTACATATTTGCCATCAAAGTGGACTCTTATTACAAGTATAAATGATTCTTCAGCATTATTCTAATGGCCATAGTGGATGTCAACTATGAATTCCTATTTGTGGACGTTGCAAAAAATGGGAAGGTGTCAGATGGAGGCGCATTGGAGCAGACTCCTTTCCATGGACACAAAATATGGACTACATTTTGTGTTTGTGGCAGATGAAGTGTTTGTGTTACACATTAATGTATTGAAACCTTACCCACAATGAAATCTGTCAGCAGAAAGGAGGATCTTTAATTATAGGTTGTCAAGAGCTAGGTGCATTGTGGAAAATCATCATCAGTTATTTATATAGCGCCACTAATTCTGCAGCGCTGTACAGAGAGAGAACTCCTTCACATCAGTCCCTGCCCCTTTGGAGCTTAGTCTAAATTCCCTAAGATAGACACACACACAGACTAGGGTTAATTTTGATAGCAGCCAATTAACCTACCAGTATGTTTTTGGAGTGTGGGACGAAACCGGAGCACCCGGAGGAAACCCACGCAAACACAGGGAGAACATACAAACTCCACACAGATAAGGCCATGGTTGGAAATCGAACTCATGACCTCAGTGCTGTGAGGCAGAAGTGCTAACCACTAAGCCACCGTGCAATGTGTTTGGTATTTTGAGCAACAGCTATAAATCTATGCCTAGACCAGGTGGACAAAGTGGTGATGGATTGGCATAAAAGCCCTATTGTGCGCAGTACGCATACCAATATGGACAACAATGCAGAAGTAGCAGAAGTTGTTGAGTTGACACCACTAGTCAGGCCAGATGAGAAATTGGCAAAATTTACAATATTTTAATGGTGAGGGTGCTGTGCCTTGGCAGAATAACATTGTGTAATGTATGGACAGTAGCATTATATGCTTGTAAACTGTATTGTGCGGTTTATTTAAGTGAATAAAAATTAAGAATATTCAATGTTGTATGTTTTGATTACTGTTCCACTTGGCAGTATATCATCAGTTTTTAGTACTTCAGATGGGGACCTACTGTATGTCTTTGTGTTGTAGGTGGACTCTAACAATTTCCTCATCACGGGTGAAGAAAATGCTTGGTGTCACACCAGAACTTTGGCACATACACATCCTAAGCCGCTGCCTTAGATTTTTTGGAGGCCTCAATCTTGTTTAGTTCTTTTTTGAATACAGTCCTAGTGTTCTGTATCTTCCCCTTTGCTCATTCTACAGTTGCATCGGGGTAATGTGAAAGACATGCTTTCACGAATCCTTCCATAGCCACACTCCTCTTCTGTCTGCTTGAGTATTCTTTTGGTTTTATTTTCCACAAGCAGGGATGGGATCTGTAGGCCTCAATGAAGTTACTCATGAGCTCCATGTTTTGGTCAGATGCCATGGCAATATATTTTCTACAAAAAAAAAAAGTCAGATTTGCAAAGACAAGATTTTTGTAAACTTAGATGATGGTGAGAATACTTGATCAGTACGACTATGATTGTCAAAAGCGAAAATACCAAAAAGTTTAATCACCGAAAAGAAGTGATTATGCAGAAACTCCTAAATCATATCGGAGAAAAGGACAAAATTCCAAATCCAAGCTTTTTAGAATCCAAAAAAAATAAACGATTTAAAAGTGGTTATTAAAAAGGTTTAAAACTCGTTACAGAATTTGTGGTAAAAAATAACGATTAGTATGAAAACTTTTACATTTCTTTACAGAAAAAAGAATGCACAATGAAATGTGCTGTGTAGCTACTGAAAAAGCTTGAGAAAGTCTGTTCTTCAGACGAAACGTGTCGCTTGTTCTATGCTGCCACATCGGTTTTGAATTTCTCAATTACGGATACATTCTGCTAACTTGTTGTCCTCCAGTGGAATCAATCCATATGAACCTGCTTACTAATCCGGATTTCTCGAAGGTGCGCACCGAAGAGATTTGAATTTTAAACACTCCGATTGAGCCGCTTAGGCGAAGAAAAGGTAATCCCTTCAATCTTTTTTTGCTCAGGACATTATGCAGTGCCGGGGAGGAGATTGAATAATACATTCTAGGAGACACAGGGTGGTTCTTTTTACTATTGTAACCGCCACGGCGGTAAGAAGATACACCAACTAAGCTCTCGATATATCTAAATATGCCAACACTAAGGCACTATTAAGATCAATGTGACTTATCTGATTTATTGGCCGCATGCACGGGATAAGAAGAATTTGTCTTTTGTTTATAATGCAGTGGAGTTACATAGTAAACCTATACACCCTCTTTTATTATTTCCTAATTGATCAGAATACCGAAATACTGTTACACTGTCTGGATTCCAATGGAAACAAGTTATCTCTTATATTTCTACCTCATAAGGGAGAGTTATTCGTGGCTGTGACTCTTAATGAATGGAACTCACGCTTATATCTACCTGCATTCTTTCACATGTTTTAACAAGCCATATATGATGTTTTAGATGCTGTCCCACTATCTCTTCATGTATCTCATATGAGGTTATATGCAGTGATTTATATGTCATATCCACACCATACCAGGATCTATACTTATCATGTGTGGTATATTTTATATACGCTAATTATTGTATGACACTTATGTGAGTGCCAATATTTGTCCATAGAACTTGTTAATATATATATATATGTTTATTGTCTAGATTTTATTAAAACGTATATCGGTAATTCTGCGCATTCATATGCCTGTTTTGTTTTATATCTGAGAAAAAAAATTCCAAATCCAGGCTTTTTAGAATCCCAAAAAAATAAACGATTTAAAAGTGGTTATTAAAAAGGTTTAAAACTCGTTACAGAATTTGTGGTAAAAAATAACGATTAGTGTGAAAACTTTTACATTTCTTTACAGAAAGAAGAATGCACAATGAAATGTGCTGTGTAGCTACTGAAAAAGCTATATAAATAAATGATGATGATGATGAAAAGCTAAAATGTAAGAAGCTGTATTGTCTATAAAACAAGAAATAATTGAGTTACAAATTGGAGAAATTAACAATTAAAGTGGAATGTAAATCGGGTAATTATAAATTCTTGTAAAACTAATACAATGTAAGGAGCACTCTGTTCCGTTTTAATTAAAAAAAAATGGACTTGGGCACTGCTTGAACCTCTTGGGTTTTGTTCAAGTCCATTTCAAGGTAAGCAAATGATAGTGGGCCAGTGGCGGGGAGGGGGCACATGCTCTCCGGGCAGTCAGAAAAATACTATCTTGGGCCAGTACAGGTTCCATCCCAAGCTGGGGCGGATTGGCGAATATCTTCCTGTTATATATGTTGGATCCCGACATGGCAGTCTCTGCGCCCAAGCTAATGGGGCTGGCTCTAGCCTATTAGTGGCTGGCTTCTTCCCAGGAACAAGCTACCTTACTACAGGTGCAGCCCAGGGCTGCTTCATCCTCGCCCTAGCTTCCTGAGCGTCCCCTCCATCTAACATCCGCCCCCTGCTCCCGACTGGTTTGCGCATCTCGCATGAGACTGCCTGTGAGCTGACAGCTGCGGATCCCTCCTCACCTTGCGTGTTTAGTAGACAAGTTGGAGAACAGATCACAGGTAATTTAAACGCCATAATCGGGTATGTCAATATATTTTCTGGTGTGCTATGTGTTTTTTTGATATTTAATCATCCTTTCTTAAACTGAGGGCTCTACTGTATGGCACAATGATTTGGGGGGCATGATTGTGACCTATTATGAACAGGGGGCACTACTACTCCCTCCCTCCCTAATACATTTTATGGTGCTTTATATGTTAGATGTAATGGCTGTTTTGGGCGCTGCGTACTTCTGCCAAAGAGTAGTGGCCTAGTGCCTTTTCATGGCACACAAATCTGTCATTGTAGACTATGGAGGGGGCCCCAAGAAGTTTTTATACTGGGGCCCAAAATTTCTCTTGGCGGCCCTGCTTGTTAGTCAAGGGGGCACACGTCTCCAGGTAAATGATCAAAATGTTTCCTATCTAATCAAACTGATGTATCGCATCCAATTAGATCTCGCCCATCCCCTCCATCTGTTTATGCTGTTTGGATATGCATGTTTTCTATTAATTTCAAACAATTACTGAAGTAAAATATTTTCCTGACATTTTGCTGTAGATGGAAATAGTGGCGCCCGTATAATTGGTGGTATTGCTGTAGTGTGGGGTGTGGTGTCGGAATAATCGTGTAGGGGGTTAGTATTGCTAATAAGTCGGAGAGAGTATTACTGTAATGGGGGGGGGGGGGGGGGTAATGCTGGTTGCTGTAACATGGGGGGTTGGTGGTATTCATGATTGCTGTAATGTGGGAGTCTTGCTGTTAAGTGTAGGGGAATTGCTAAAATGTGGGGGATATTGATGTAATGGTTGGTTGGTATAGCATAATGCTGTAATGTGGGGGGGATGGGGTTTTATAAATCACCCCTTGTGTTCAGTACTGTAATAGAGCATTATTCTATAATCTATTGCTCTACTGTGATATAAATATATACCCCATTCTAATCAGTGCGGTATGAAAAGAAAAAGGTGGTGTAGGGAGAAGGAACATATAAAATAATCATTTTATTTCTATAGCGCCAGCAAATTCCGTAGCGTTTTACCATTGGGAACAAACCTTAATCAAATAATACTGGGTAATACAGAGAGGTAAGAGGGCCCTGCTCGCAAGCTTACAATCTATGAGATGTGAGGTTTGTTTGTTTTTTGTTGCATTATTTTCATTTATTTAAGATTTATTATAAAGTACCGCAGGGTTAAGCAACACCAAAATAGCCTTGTTTTTATATTATATATTTATTGTTCTGAAAACTAATCTTTTAAGGATGGACTGCTACTTATGGGTATATGGCAGTGTTTCTCAACTCCAGTCCTCAGGACCCACTAACAGTGCAAGATTTCCAGGTGACCAGTGCAATAATTATACCACCTGGTACACTGTGTCAGTCAGTAATGAATACACCTGTGCTCCAGCAAGGAGATATAAAAAACATGTACTGCTAGGGGGGTCCTGAGGACTGGAGTTGAGAAACACTGGTCTATGCTGTGTGCTTGCTTCCCAGTCTAAATTCTGCCAGCCAGCCCATGTAGTTGGCCCTTGAAAGGAACTTGTGTTCCATTTGTTCATTCAATGTAATAAAAATGTGTTTCCTTTCCTCATATAGATAACATCATTATATTTGCGAAAGTTCCGAAGAAAAGGAGGAATACGCAGTAATATTTATAGCCCTTCCGGTGCTGGGAAAGGTATGGTTGAGAAGATGGAAAAGCTGAACGCATGTCTAAAAGCATTGAGGGCTAATTTTAGTGAAAAAGTCAAGAAACTGGAGAAAAACATTCTGGAATTCTTTCAAATATTTGTGAAATTAATGTCAGAATGCAGTAACCATTTTAAACAGTGAATATGTTACTAAATTAAGATATTTTTTTATTTTTTTTTTCTACATCCATTGTTTAAAAATAAAGGCTATTGACAACTTTGTGGTTTATTTAGTTCATAAATAAAGGTGATTGACAGAACAAGGGTCTATAAACCCTTGAAACATCACAATCTAGGACCCATATCCAGATCTTCACCCGGACTTGTGCAAATAGAGGAAGAAATTATAGTCCTGCTGCCAGATAAGGCTATAACAAGGGGGTAAGGGATGCATGGTGTGCATATTCCCAAGATCAATCTATATTACTCAATCATATAGACCTATTGGGAACCGACGAACTAGACCCAGATAGTTGCATTGACCATTTTTTAGAATTGGCCAAGGGGATTATTCCAACCCCTCCCAGTCCAGCAAGCGCCAGGAAAAGAAAGGAAAGACCAGCATCACAAGAAGGAAACTGGGAAGAGGTAAGGGACTTAGTACAT
>NC_134409.1:71534787-71725058 GCF_038048845.1 Mixophyes fleayi
ATTGAGTGGGGCTGAAGGAGGAAGAAAGGGCGAGAGGTTTTATGTGGCAGGGTCAGTGGGGTTATCAATAGGGATGTTAAAATCGCAGAGTATGATGGAGTGAAGTCAGAGGAAAGGTAGTGTGGAAGCCAGGCAGCAAAGTTTTCCAGAGAAAGGGAAGTGGGGCCAGGGGGGCAGTAAATGACTGAGACACAGAGGTGGATGGGGGGAGAACATTTTTCTGAAGAAATATTATCAGAGTCTGAGCATAGGTTTATATGTTCTATATGAACACCATACCAAAAAACATACAGATTGCTCTCAAATGAACTTATGGCTATTTGTCCAGACATGATTCACCACACTAAGATCCTTGACATTTGTGGCACTAGCTAGTACTAGTACTAGCTAGTACTTTTCACCATTGTGGAACCACTCTGATTGATTTTTCTATTGCCATTCCTTTTTGCTACATAATGCACAGCTGTCACATCTATCATATTTAGTAGCACTTAAAGTTGGTTTGCTTATGTTAACATTTCATACATGCTATATCACAGTGCACTGTGATTTGTTTTATGGGGGTAGTTCCATTCAGTGCTTTTGTGTATAATTATCATTTTAAGCTGGTTAGTTTCTATATTTATCTATGATGATCCGTGACCTCAGGTTTTGTTCCATATTATATCATTCTTTATTTTAAGCCATCTAGGTCTTTAGCGCTGCAATTTTCTTTTCTAGTTTATTTGATGGGGGAGAAGAGATGAATAGAGTAGACATCAAAGGAGGAGAAAGCAAGGGAAGCCACAGTGCGAATGATCCGAAACTTACAGTTAGAGGAAAGGAGGATGTCCATTCCACCTCCTGGATGGTCATCCGGCCTGGTGGAATGGGTGAAGGGGAGGCCCCCATGGGAGAGAGAAGCGAGAGAAGTAGTATCAGTAAATGTGATGGCAATGAGGTTAAAAGATTTGGAGATGAAGAGGTCATGTATAGTGGGCACATTATTACGGATAGATCTGGAATTCCACACAAGAGAAGGGAAGGGTGGGAAGAGGGGAGATATGGATGAGAGTGGCAGGATTGCTAGAGCTTGTGGGAGTGTTATGGTTGGGGTGAGGAAGGGGGCCAGGGGTGAGGATGGGTGTAGCACCAGAGCGAGGAGGCATTATGAAAGACCAGGAGAGGAGGGGAAAAAAGGCAGGGAGTGAATAAGCGGTGTATGAGAGTGGGCTGGGTGTGGGCATGCATAAAAAAGGACTAGTTTGGTGTAAATAAGCGACATTTCCTTATGGGCTCTGGATACCTCAGATGAATAATCTTGAAACAGCAACAGATGAGTATATTGCCAGGGTATTTTCCCAACTTGTTTTGCTGCTGCCCAAAAATGAAATTTGTGTTGATAATTTAGACACTTAAAAATGACAGTATGGGGTTTAGTATCCATATTATCGCTCACTGGTTTTATGTCTGTATTATTGCTACCAATAAATATTGTCCAATGTGATTAATGTGGTTTCAACACACAAAGATATTTAATAGCAAAACATAGCAGAATTACAGCAAACTATGATAAAATACAAGAAAATACAACTGATACATTACGCAAGTGCACCTGGATCCAGGTACAGCTTCATCCTTGAAGTCTGCAGTCAAAGAGGCTGTTCCAGTACCAGGGGCTAGTGTATATACACTTTGGTTAGCAAAAAAACAGTGATGACTTCACAATGTAAACAAAGATAAACTAAGGTATTTCTTCATTGGTCCAGGGTTTATGATGTTCCAGTAGAATGCTGGCCATAGATCAGTTCAAAGGATTCCTCTGTCCAAAGGTGTGACAAATCACTCCAACAGCTGAGTACATGTCTTTCTTGAACTAATCAACTAAAACAGGTTTGAGCTAACCCTTTTAACAAAGTATTTCTGAGTATGAATCTTGTACTAATGATAACTAGCGATCGCTATGTGTGTTTGCTTCTCCGATGGTACCGGATTCCATCTGGTAATAGGTGGATTAATATAAACCCAAACACCATACATTTCTTAGGACCTGAACTATAAATACCTGTAATGTAAATTTATCTTTGGATTAAATAACCTGTAAGTCAGGTGGGAGGGTGATCTGGGGCGTCTTAGTGACAAAGCATGGGATAGAGTGATAGGTAGCCCGAAAGAGGTTACTGCATCAGTTAGATTTCGCCAGGTCCAGTTTTTTCTGTTACACAGAGTGTATCTCACCCCTCTTCGGCTTTCTAAGTTTAGTGGGGGTCAGAGGGTGCTGTGTCCCAAGTGTAGGAGTGAGAAAGGGTACTATTGGCATATGCTCTGGGAGTGTCCGTTGGTTTCATCTTTTTGGGGAGAGGTGGAGGACTGTATTAAGAGATTGGAGGTGGGAGTGGTGGCCTTGACTCCAAAACTTTGTATATTCGGTTTGGGCTTGAACAAAAAAAACCCGTAAATTTATTAGACTGCTTATCAACACATTACTTATGTTGGCAAAGGTGGTGATAGCTAAGAAATGGATGGCACCTGAAGGCCCGACCTTGAGTAGCTGGATTGACCTTGTTAATGATACAGTCGGCCATGAAAGGTTATTGTACACCAGCAGGAACCTAGTGGATAAGTATGAAAGAATATGGTACAGGTGGAGGATATCCCCATATGTTACAGAAGGGTTGAGGGAGGTGGAGCTCTCCTAATGAATGCTCGGGGCAGACATCCAGCCGCCTATTGTTGAGTCTTTAAGGTAAATGATTATATTCTGTATTATAAAAACTGTATTATTATTCCATTGCATCTTGAAATTGTAGAGGATTTGCATACCTTGGCGTAAATATCTGAATGTTAAGGGTTTTTTTTTGTGATCCTATTGTGTATGAATACTTGATAATACCTGTAACACTGTGTGGGTTATAATTAGGGATTAAGCCCAATGTTATGGGCTTTTTTGTTGTTTAGAATGTAAAGAAAAGAAAAATGCAATAAAATTTTACCTGATTTAAAAAAAATTAAATAACCTGTAGGTCATTACTAATAAAAATTATGTGAGTTGGAGCTTTATTAAATGTGTACTATTTACAAATGTAAGTGTAAATGTGAGTGTGTATGTGTTGTTTACCAGTACAATTGCATTATTAGATATTGCGTACTAATCTCAATTGCACGGTAAACCAATATTAATCAATTTAGCCAACTTCATCCAATTATTTGACTCCGACACTGGACCAAAGCAAAGCGTCTTTTCAGTTCCTAAGCTATTCATATCTTCTGTTACACTCAGAATAGCAGGAAGATCAACCGAAAGAAACTTACCCAATGATGGTCCCTTAATTGCTTCCAGGAGACCCTCCAAGCGTGGATTATTACTCCTTAGTATTTTATTAAGCATTTGTTCTTGCGTTTTATTCAGCGTGGTAACTTGACGTGACAATATAGAAACATCCTGCATATGCTCTAATTTTTCTTGTTTCGCTGTAGACACAATCTGCACCGTGTGCTCTTTTACTGCCTCCATAAATTTAGATGCTTGGGCCTGCATGAATGGTTGCATTATTTCCATAATGGCCTTAACATTTATGCTATAAGATAAGGAAGTTTCAAAGTCATCAACAGCAGATTCGAGCCCATGAGACTAGAGTGTAGGTGTGGGTGTGGTCTATCCAGGCTGTGATCTAAGCCTCCACATCCCACAACTGATTTTTCTCTTTAGGTACAGGTGCAAATCTTCATTTTTCAGATTTAGAACATTGTGTTTTTACAGGCGCAGGCATATTTTATATTTATCCATCACATACAACAAAAAAGGGGCAGTATAATCGCACTAAGTGGGGGACTATCCTCCTTACAAATATTTTACATATAAATTCCTTCATATTAGGCAGAGGGGGTGCTCTTTCAACAAATAAAGTTATGTTCTTGAGAAGGACTTGGAAAGCAAAAAGACAAAGGCCTTCCAGTCCACTAAAATCATAAAGATAATGGTTAAAAAGTCTTTTATTTCAAATTAATTTAAATTTCCAACCCTGATCCTTCTCAAGAATATATATTTATCTGTTACCAGCTCAAAAAAAGCGAAAGGCATGTACTATAAAATGAGTTGCTGTTATATCTCAAGAACCAATAAAAGGAAAATACATATTTGACATGGTAGTGATTATGGGCTTGATTCAACAAGGAATGGATCTGCCTTTTTTTTGCGGATAACATGATAATCGTCTCTGCGCATGCCCAGAAAGAGGGGATTGTCTAACTGCTACGCCAATGTGCAAGTGGTGAAAACAATATGTGAATGAAATAGAATAGAATGAAAAGCTGAGCAGCAACTTCTCTCATAACAAGTTTGTTTCCTTTTTTAATTTTAATTTATGTCAATACTTTGAAATATTATAGACCAGGGTTTCCCAAACCCAGTCCTCAGGGCTCCCTAACAGTGCAGGTTTTCCATATCTCCTTGCTGGAGCACAGGTGTATTCATTACTGACTGACACATTGTAACAGATCCACAGGTGGTCCTAATTATGTCACATGTGGTCCGGAAAACCTGCACTGTTAGGGAACCCTGAGCACTGGGTTTGGGAAACCCTGTTATAGACAGAAAGCATTGGTACATGCACAGTTTAAATTTGTGGATTTGGAAATTCAGTTATGTATACTAATAAAAAAAATCTAATAATAACAATTGCACTTAAAAACTTATCTTTTTTTGTTTTTTTTGGCTCTTAGGTTTTTAGCTTTCCTCTGTGGATATTTCCTATGTCTATGCAATCAAGTCATTTTGATCAGCTGCTTTTCGGTGTTGTAGCTGCACACAATGATCAACATGCCATATAGCACACCAAAACATATACTAACATACTATACTGTTCTATAAGTGACACAGTGGAATACATCCACAGAAACATGGAGATATACAAAGTCAGCACAGATACAGGCATGAATCTGGGTTTGAACTCATGACCTTGCTCTTGCCAGCTCATTTCTTTAACCGGTAAGGTATACTCGAGATTGAAATACCCATAACAACACAGCATATGGAACTATTGGTAAAATAAAGTGTTAATGATGCTAATTAAATGAACAATTGAACACACCGTCTTAGTAACAGATATGTTTTGTTTTCTAAAAAATAAAATAAGAAAGTCTATGCTAATGTATATCAGATTAATTCGCAATCAGAAATAAACACAAACATGTTTTAATCAGTATAAAAGGAAACACTTGCACACTTGAAGTTGGTTAGGACTCTATAGTGTGTTTTTCTGCTAGGGATTTGAATAGTGGTCTTTTATTTGTTTTGAGAGTTATATTTTAGTTTAATCTTTTATAGACATTTTATGTTACACAATAACAGTGTATCTCTATTTTCAGATGTTATGTGCATTTTAATGTGTGTGTTATTTGTCTTATAAATTGTAACTCAATTTTTTTGAGTGTTTGTTTTTTTGTGGTGTTGGGAAGTTTTTCAATCCAATTATCTATTAATTTCAATCCTATGTGATTTTTGAATTTTTCCATGGTGCATGTTTATCCAACAGATTCCAAGCCCTCCAGAAACTGTGGAGGCAGGACACCTCAGATTCAACATTGATTTGCAAGGTAAAAATGTTTTCAAATATGGTTTATTTAACACTTTTTGAAATCTGTCATCCCAAAAAAACAATTGTATTGTGATGAAAGTAAAGGCCTGTTTCATTTTTATAAACATATACAAATGCAGGCACCAGATATTTGGACTTAAACAAAAGTGTACCTTTGAATTCTGCTAAATTGAAATGGTGCTGTAAGGGCTGCCTCTGCTCCTGCTGCACTTGGAAAAATAATGATGAAGCTTGATTGGTAGAGTTTTGTTTTAAATAGACAAAACTAAAGGCTTTCCTTTATCTACTACCAGGCCTTAGCTGGGACATGTCTGGCTCACCTGAAAAATATTCAGTAATTAATGAGGATTGCCAATTTTCATTTCATGCAGAAGGATCTATATATATACATATATATATATATATATATATATATATATATATATATATATATATATATATATATATATATATATATATATACTGGTGGCTTGCCCACCAATACAATGGGAGCTTCCAAAAGTAGGAGGCTCCCATTTAGGCAGGGCATGAAAAACACCTACCCCTGCAGCCATTATTGAAGACAAGAGCAAAGGCACAGCACGAAGAAAGAAAGAGAGAAATTACAATCACTTTTATTCAGGTAAGTGTATGTTCAGTTTTTTAATATTATCTTTTTAATCTTTATTATAAAAAATAGAATTTTTTTGTGTATGTGGGCGTATAGATAATCATACAAATAGTGTAGTGCTAGACATAGCCCAGCTCACTACTGACTGGCCAACTAGTTCAGCGTCAGTCACCCCTAACAAGAGCACAACTCAGGATTAAATACACAGGTCTCCTCCCACAGGGTTGGATGACTGACAGGTGACACTCCCACCCAGGGCCGGACTGGGACTAAAAATCAGCCCTGGCATTTAAAGCACACAGGCCCACGTGTTGTGGGCTCCATGCACTATACTGTTGCACACTGATGCTGGCGTATTACAGCAATAAATAACCCCCCCCACACACTCATACTACATCAATCACCCCCACATTACAGCAACCAGCATTACCCCCACATTACAGCAACCAGCATTACCCCCCCTTCCCCACATTACAGCAACCAGCATCACCCCCCACATTACAGCAACCCGCATCACCCCCCACATTACAGCATCCAGCATCACCTCCCACATTACAGCATCCAGCATCACCCCCACATTACAGCATCCAGCATCACCCCCATATTACAGCAACCAGCATCACCCCCACATTACAACATCCAGCATCACCCCCATATTACAGCAACCAGCTTCCCCCCCACACATTACAGCAATACCCTATCCTACTTAGTAACAATACTAAGCCCCAAACACATTACAACATTGCCATCCCCACGCCACCCCATACTACAGCAATACCACCAATTATACAGGCGCCATTGTAAGAAACCAATGTTTTGCTTTTTCAAATCTCCCACAAAATAGCAACAACAGAATACTCACACACATATAGGTAACATATACCCTTTTCCCTCAATTAAATAGTAATGGCAGAATTTTCATGAATTATTCCACATGAATGGAATGGCTCTCTCACAAATATATCAGAAAAAACATAACTATTGAATGATTGTTTGAACTCATGAGGCCGCATTAAAAGTATTTCCATCTACAGCAAATTGTCAGAGAAAAATATATTTTTTACCACACTAACTGGATATGCGTCTTTTGTATTCATTTTAAATAACACAGTATATTAATTAAGGGGGATAGAGGAGGTGGGTGAGAGATAATTGGATGTGATCTATCAGTTTGATTAGATAGGAAACATTTAAATTATTTACCTGGAGATGTCTACCCCCTTGACTCACATTCAGGGCCGACAAGACGAATTTTGGGCCCCGGTACAGTAACTTATTTGGGTCCCCGTCATATTTAACAATGAAAGACTTGCCTTTGGCAGAAGTTCATATTATGCCACACCATAGTGCCACCAGTTCATATTATGCCACATCGTAGAGCCCCCAGTTCATATTATGCCACATAGTATTACCCTCAATTCATATTTGGCCATGCAGTACTGCCCACAAATCATATTATGGCACAGTAATGCCCCCAAATCATATACCATACAGTAGTGTCCCCAAATCACATACCATACAGTAGTGCCCACAAATCATATTATGCCACAATAGTGTCCCCAAATAACATTATGCCATAGTAGTGCCCCCAAATAACATTAGTGCCCAGACAAAAACTCATTCACAAATAAAAATTGTTACAGCATATCAGACTGAGAATGTGAGTCCCAGGAGCAGCTTAATACACCATTTACAATGCAAATAAAATAGATATATTGACACACTGACAGATAAAATTTATGACAAGCAATGTTTTTTCCTCTTAATTAAAAATCTCTGTACAAATAAATATGCAAGAAACATTACAGCGCAATAATAAGCAATAAATAGTGTTTTAAACGTCATTGGATACACAGTAGTGCCCCCAGTGCAACAAAGGATGGTTAAAAACACATTGCACACGAGAAAATATATGAACTTACCTGATTATGGCATCCTGTGTTCTGTTATCCTACTGGGCGCGCTGGGCGAGGAGGGATCAGCAGCTGTCAGCTCACACAGCCAGTCGGGAGCAGGGACAGAGGGCAGTGGTCGAAGTGGAAATTTAGAAGTGGGGGTATGGAAAATATAAGTGAATGGAGTATGAAGGCTTGATTTTTTTTTGATTTTTTTTTTAACACTTGTCCCCTCTGTGGATTCCCATTTTTCATTACTACTTGTGTTTTATGATGGCTGCATCCCTGACATTCCCATTCTTAAGATGTCTCTCCCTTTACACTTTCTTTAACCTATGCCCCTGCACCATCTTCTCCTTTGTCCCTCTCACCCTTCTTCCTGCACCCCCTTTCCTCTCTCACCCCTCTATCTACACCCCCGTTTTCCCTGGCTCTCACACCTCTTCTTGCACCCTCTTCCCCCTGACTCTCACCCCTCATCCTGCACCCCCTTCCCCCTGACTCTCACCTCTATTCCTGCACCCCCCTTCCCCCCTAGCTCTCTCACCCCCTCTTCCTGCACCCCCTTCTCTCTTGGCTATCTCACCCCTCTATCTACACCCTCTTTTTCCCTGGCTCTCACCCCTCTATCTGCACCCCCTTTTTCCCTGGCTCTCACCCCTCTCCCTGCACCCTCTTCCCCCCGGCTCTCTCAGTCCTCTCCATGCACCTTTTCCACCCTGGCTCTCTCAGTCCTCTCCATGCACCTCATTCCCCCTGGCTCTCTCAGTCCTCTCCATGCACCTCTTCCCCCCTGGCTCTCTCAGTCCTCTCCATGCACCTTATCACCCTGGCTCTCTCAGTCCTCTCCATGCACCTCATCCGCCCTGGCTCTCTCAGTCCTCTCCATGCACCTCATCCCCCCTGGCTCTCTCAGTCCTCTCCATGCACCTCTTCCACCCTTGCTCTCTAAGTCCTCTCCATGCACCTCTTCCACCCTTGCTCTTTCAACTAGAGCCCCCCTCCGAAAATCGCGGCACCCCCCGCGACCCCCCCCCCCCGAAAATCGCGGCACCCCCCTTCCCAGACTTGTTACTAAAACATTGCCATCTGACGTGCAGTGGTTAACAAGCACTTGCAATTGTCAGCAGGAGCATTAATGGAGCACAGGGTAAGGGATTGAGGAGGAGCCAGCCACCAGGAAGTGTCGGGCTGGCCCATCTAGCCATTGGCCCTTCTGGCATTTGCCAGAAGTGCCAGATGGCCAGTCCGGCCCTGCTCCCACCTTGTCTTTAAAGGAAGTCTCCTCAGGTGCTCTGTAACGCCTATTCAGTACAACCACCCCTATCAGCTCTGCTGCTATCTGTGGATACACACTTGTTAAAGCATGCAAGTAAATCACATTTTACATTTACATCATCACATGTCTCAGACCTGTACATAACTTAACATACGCACAGTGCTACACCCATGTATGACTTGATTTGCAGCCTTTTACCTGCAGACAGTTAGCTCTATAGCTAATTCCACTCTGAGAGGCCTGTGGCAAACCACTGCCATTGCCACAATATATATATATATATATATATATATATATAATATAGGCCGCTACTTATGGGCCAGTGCTATGTGCTTGCCCCCCGGGCTAAAATTTGCCAGCCCTCCCCTGTTTGCAACACTTCTAACCAATGAGATGAAACCTACATGCATGTGTTTATATTTTTTTGTTTACAAAGGAGTTGTTGTTTTCAGTTTGTTTTCATGTTTCATTTGATTGCTGTAATTGTAATTGTACACCCTCTTCTACACATCCATGACCCCATTGTCCATCTAGACACAAGTCCATACTTGCCAACTCTCCCGGAAAGTCCGGGAGACTCCCGAAATTCGGGTCAGTCTCCCGGGCGAGCTGGCATTTCTCCTGCATCCCGGAATTCACTGAGAATGGCGTCATTTGACGCCTTTCTTGGTGAATCACGCCATTTTGGAGGGCGGGGGGGGCGGGGTGAGGCCAATCGCGGCATTTTGGCCCCGCCCCCCATGACGTACATTACGTTTCCCACCCTCCAGTCACGCCCCCTCTCCTGGAAACAAGTTTCTGGGAGTAGGCAAGTATGCACAAGTCTCTCCTGGGTCACTTGCTACCTCTCTAACTGCTCCTGTACTATACACTCCTCTGGCACATTCTCCCTTGCACTATCACTCTCTATTCAGGTCTCACAAGGCTTATTTTCTTGCCAAATGTTGTACTTTATTATTGTACAGCTCTAGTGTTGTGGTACTAATTTTATTAATTGGCCTCCAATACCGTCTAGACACTGAGGACACCCAAATGTACATTGCTTTTGCTCACCTACTTCTTACAGCACTATCGTTTGAAGCCACTGTCTTTCTGCATTTGCCTCATAAATGTCACAACGTTGGCTAAAGCAAATCATGTTCTATACAGAGTTCATTCTTGTCCCTCATGACACAGTCATCAACTGGCATCCAATCTCACTCACTCAATAACACCACTATATGCTCTGTATAGCATTAAATTCAATTTTTCTGTAAGTTTGTGATGAGGCTAGGAGCAGCAGATTCGTGAGGCAAACTAGGCCGCAAAAACTGTAACTTTAAACCTTTTCCAAACCTTATCACCAAGTTATGTTTTAAATTACAGACACTTATTTTAAACCATAAGTAAATTAATGTATGCTTTTTCTGGTAGTTACCTCAAAATGTTACACTTTATTTCTACACTTACATTTACAGATCCACTTTTTCAAAAATGAACACTTATAAAACCAGTGCCTGTTATCATGTGCATGCAATTTAAGTCTCCTGTTAGAAAGTGTACAAATTTGCCAATAGCGGAGTACATTTCCCATCGCTCCGCCCCTCTGTGCGAAGATACGATGAATGAATGACAGGCAGCCATTTTAATAACAGGTGTAGGAAAGATCTGCGTGCCACGTGCGCTTGGACATACGTGCTCAGAGAACCAATCAGAGCGCAGAGTAGGCGATTGTGCAGAAACAAAATGAGTACATGGCAAATAAGCAAACTATTAAAATTGTAGAGTGGAAATGAATACCTAGAAATAAACTTGTAAAAACAAGCAGAAAAAATTCTGCTATGACCGTGCTTGCCAGCTAATATCCCATGATTATATAATAGCTCATGTATTTCTTAGTTGTTTGATAATAGAAAGGGTTGACAGTATTCGTAGCAAATTATCGTATCAATATTGCTACAATGAAACCATGCTCACTTTTACAATCATACAAATAATGCGCATATCACATATCACATATATTTATAAAATTGTCTCCTTACTAGAGACTATTGTGGTCAATATTGTAGTGAACCATTCAGGTTATGTGATAATTAGGGGCTGTTATAAGGAGGGAGCACTATATTATAGTAGATATGAGCTGTTGTAATAAGTACCTCTCAAGGAATAAATAAATGCTCCTAATTGGTATATTAGGTTGTGTTGCTGATATGAATACAACACTAATTCCCCTTAAAAGGAGAAAGTAATAATAGCAGGAGACCTAAAGATCATACAGGTCTCTATTAGTGAGGAAACCAACAGCTGAAAGGAATTTAGGCTTGTATCGTAGGATATGCTGACACTTTCTATAGAGTGTCCACGCTATATAAAGCTCCTAGATATACAAGTGTCTGAAGATCGTGCCCAGAAGAGTATCAGGTAAACATATTGCCCAGTTATCCTGTCTAAATCTGAATGGACGCATATAAGAGCATAGAGATTCTAAACCCTAATATAGTGAGGGAAGCTGGTGGCGCGGACAGAGCCGACACACATTTCACTTCAAAATAGCTTTGTCAAGGCAACCTTTTTTCTGCTTGTTTTTACCGGTTTATCTCTAGGTATTCATTTCCACTCTACAATTTTAAAAGTTCGCTTATTTGTCATGTTCTTTAATAAAGTTTTTAACTTAAGGTTTTAACTGTTTATTACACATATTTGGAAATATGGTTCCGAAGAGTGCCCTATTTACACATATTGTCCTTTACTTTCCTATGTGAATTAATCATTGTGTGGGTGCACCACCTTTAGGAGGTTTGGCTATATAAAAATATGCTTTAGTCACAAATCAGACCTTCCTCCTAAAAGGTTGGGGAATTATAGAATTACCTGGTGTGGTATATTTCTATTTTCTTTTCACAATAGAATCAAAATGAGGTCTGCGGTATTCTCCCGAAGGGAATTAAGAGTTCTGAACGAGGGCACGGACAGCATGCCCTCAGGAAGTTATATATCTAATTAATTAAAATTGCGGGCCTACCAAAGGGTCAGAAGATACCTGTGTCTGTGTTTCAATAAGCACAGATCTGTGGTGCAGTTACAAAGGCGCTGAAGCGACCGTCGCCATCAACTGGAGCTGTTGAGCGAGCTGAGAGAGGAGATAATAAGATGTGAGTTCTCTATTAGTCGCATAAATTCGAGCAACTTACAATTCGTCTTTTCATCTGACCGAGTGATATGTTGTCTAGCCATGTTCGATGATGGTTGCTGTCATATTGGATATATCCTACTACTTTTAGAAAACCGACTGACATAGTAGGATATATCCAATATGACAGCAGCCATCATCGAACATGGCTAGACAATATACCACTCGGTCAGATGAAAAGACTTAGAAGAAATTGTATGGAGTAACAAGTCTTTTCTGATCAGTTAAGAGACATGAAAACACACTTTGAAGTAAAGGGTTATAGGAGGGAGGCTCTTAATAGAATGGAGGAGAAGGTATTACAGATTGAAAGGAAGGAGCTTTTAACCTCGAAAGAAAAGGAAGAGAAAGTTGTGTCCAAAAAATTTGATTGGGCGTTTACATCTCAATTTAATAGGGATTTTAAAAATGTTGAGAAAGTTTTTAGGAAATATTGGGGAATCTTGAAGAAGGATAATATTATAGGGAACTATATCACCGAGAAGCCCATTTTTATATATAAGAAAGCACCAAATTTGAAGGATCAGCTGGTTAAGAGTTTTATGCCTGAGGAACAGAGGAAATCCAACAGAACTAAAGGGTTTCACCGTTGTGGGGAATGTATGGCTTGCAGGACAGTTAAATTCAATATTGGCAAATTCACAGGGGGAGGTCAATGGTTATAAATGCAAGATCGAACAATTCATCACTTGCCACACGAATAATGTAATCTATCTAATAGAATGTGAATGTGGTCACTTTTATGTAGGCAGAACAACTCACCAGTTGAAAATAAGACTACGGGAACATGTATACCATATTAAAAAGGGCTTAGAGACCCACTCTTTATCGAATCATTTTAAAATCCATCACGCCTGTAAACCTGAGAGAATGAAGCATTTCTGGGGAATTCAAAAATCGAGAAAAATGGGAGAAATAATGATATAGGCACCTCTCTTTTGAGAGCAGAGATGAAATGGATTTTTAAATTAAAAACATTAGCCCCTAAGGCAGTATTTCCCAAACCCAGTCCTCAGGGAGCCCTAACAGTGCATGTTTTCCATATCTCCTTGCTGGAGCACAGGTGTATTCATTACTGACTGACACATTATAATTATACCACCTGTTGATCTGTTAAAATGTGTCAGTCAGCAATGATTACACCTGTGCTCCAGCAAGGAGATATGGAAAACATGCGCTGTTAGGGGTACCTAGGGACTGAGTTTGGGAAACACAGCCCTAAGGGCTTAAATGTAGATTTCGAGCTGAAATGGTTTTTGTAACCAGTAGAAATACATGGTAGCTTGGAATTTATCCCTATTTGTCTGGGATTATGTGATTAAGGATTGCCCAATATATAAGAATAGAAAGTATGAGTAATAACAGATGTTTTTGTTTATGGTATGTCTTCTCCTTTGGAATCGATCTTTTATAGATCTGAATGCCGGCTAAATTTGCCATGTATATATAAAAGTGTGTATCAATGAACTATGTACTGATGGATGTTTCTTTCTTTTTCACTTGTATTCTCATATATACTTACCGAAGTACCCATCAACGATTGAACGTGAATAAAGAGAGATTCAATTATGGATACATAAGGAAGAACTGAAATGCATGATATGAGTGTATATTTTGTTTGTTTTTTTAATTTTGGCATCACCATTTATGTTTTATAAGTGTATGTTTTATATCAAATTGTTAAAACTTTATTGTTCAATTTGTGACAAACACGTACCGGAAGTACGTCATTGCACCGCTTCCTGTTCAACGGGAGCTGGAGAGGATGGGGATATGCTGCGGGGGATGTGTTATGCCGAAACCTCGTTTTTACTATGTAAAGAGTATAAAACCCGTTGAAGGGATTTACAAACTAATTGGCCTTGAGAAAGACTGGTGGAGAGTTGAAACGTGTTGGCTACAACGGGGACCGGACTTGACTGGTAACAGATCTCGACCTGCTTTTATATCAATGCTTGATTCCTGAGACAATCTGGTACGAGTCCCTGTTATATTCTGATATATTGGAGTTACATCTTTTTTTATGTGTACGAATATTTTATTGTTTTTTACCTATCATATGGATGATTAAAAAGATAATTCACTAGATTTTCTCCTTCCTATCATTTTTGTATTGTTTATGGAGGGAACTGCGTGTTACAAGCTGCGGCGGCTCTGGGCACCCCCTCGACTCGCTCCCCTCTGCTTCCTCGCGTCCCGGATGTCGTCATGATGACCGGGACGTCACTTCCGCCTTACCCTGACCGTTGTCAAGGCAACGGTCGGGACCCTCCTGATGTGTAGCGCCGTGTCCCAGCATCCAGGGCAGCCAGGCGCGTGCGCAAATTAGATGCTGGTCCATTTACTTTCCTGTGCCTCAGACATTTCTTTTGGCCAGTGTTAGTATTTAAGGCAGGGAGGGGCAATCCTCCCCTGCCGGTTATAGTTTCTGCTTTGCTGCTGACTAGCCTGCTGTGTTCCTGGTTGCTGTTACCATTGGATTGATTACTTGTTGCCGACCTTTTGCCTGATTCCTGACTTCGTTTGATTGCCTGTGCCCATTGACCTTTTTGCCTGGACTCCTACGCTGCTGATTTGCCTGTGACCTCTGACCCCGGTTTGTGTACTGGATATTCTGTCTGCTGCCGGCCTCGACCCTTGCCTGGACCTCACTCTGCTATTGCTCCTATCCTCTATCGCTGGGTTCTCCCCAGTCAGCGCACAATTCACGACCCCCAGCTGTCTGCGGCCAAGTCTGTCCCCACCACTAGGGGCTCCAGCGAAAACCAGACTTCTGAGTAGACTCCGGGTTTTGTGTTGCTGGCTGTTGGGGTTCCAAACACTGCGGCTCCCCAGTGAAGGAAGGACGACCAAGAAAAGGGGTGTCTATTTGAAGGCTGCTTTTGATCGGGAATTTCTGTAAGCATAGGTCCTATGGGGCCAAGGTGTGCTGGAAGGACACAAGGTTTGCTGTTTGGTGTTTCTGATAAAGACTACACGGTGTTTACATGGAACTTTCCTCTATGATCTTGGGGATTGTTTAGAACTTTGATGTGACACACTACACTATGTTATATAGTAAGAAAAAACAAGACTGTTGGATATTCTCCAAATTGAAGATAAACATCTAAATCCCAGTGTGTTGGGAATTGGCGCTGAATGTATGTATACATTTGTTTTATTTTTATGTTAACCCAAGTCACATAACATGGCCTACCACTACATATCAATCTTCCTCCATACTAGAAAGGTAACTCTACCTCCAATGCAACCTATTTTGCTCCTGTCTCATAATTTTTGTAGCTGAACATTTACTTTCTTTAATGAGTGAGGGTCAAACTCCAGAACATTAAGGCAGGTTTGGGATTCCAACTCTCCAACTCTTGACCCCAGTGCTATGATGCAGAAGTGCTACCTACTAAGGCAACTTGATGACCTTAGCTTAAAAATATTTTGAATATTACAGTGGCAGATGTGTTTTTGTTATAGCAAAACGATTTGAACGCCATCTTTGAAAACCATGTCCACACTCGCAGTTGTCCTTAGATGAGTATCACATATTAGCAGGTCAAACAAAAATAGCTACTGTATTATATATACCTAATCAGTCATTCATTATCTGGCTGTTTGAATTATGATGGAGCCCCAAAATTATCATTATCATCAGTTATTTATCTAGCGCCACTTTTTCCGAAGTGCTGTACAGAGAACTCATTCACATCAGTCCCTGTCCCATTAATATTTATCTGTGGTGGCAATTTAAAGTTTCACAATTTCTGATCACATGATTATCGGACTACATCTATATAATCTTTGAACAATACACTTATATGCTCTTTTTATTCAAACTAGGGATGTGCACCGGCGACTTTTGGTGTCTCGTGTTTTGTGTTTTGGATTCGGATTTTCTTGAGGTTTTGGGTTTGGATTTGTTTCGCAAAACATCTGCCGAAAGGTTTTGGTTCGGATTTAAGGTTTTGGATTCGGATTTTTTTTGAAAAAAGCATAAAAAGTTCAAAAATCAAGTTTTTGGGCTTATTTTCACTCCTACGCTATTATTAACCTCAATAACATTCAATAACAATCATTTCCACTAATTTACAGTGTATTCTGAACATCTCACAATATTGTTATTAGTCCAAAACGTTGCAACGAGGTATCTTTCTGGACTGCGTAGTGGAGTGGTCCCCACAATATAATAAGAAAACCATCAACTGGTCTTAATTACACCAAAAATTGTACATGGACTGCGTAGAGGAGTGGTCACCACAATATAATAAGAAAACCATCAACTGGTCTGAATCGCACCAAAAAATGTACCTGGACTGCGTAGAGGAGTGGTCACCACAATTAAATAAGAAAACCATCAACTGGTCTTAATTACACCAAAAATTGTACCTGGACTGCGTAGAGGAGTGGTCACCACAATATAATTTAAAAACCCTGATCTGGTCTGAATCGCACCAAAAAATGTACCTGGACTGCGTAGAGGAGTGGTCACCACAATATAATTTAAAAACCCTGAACTGGACTGAATCGCACCAAAAAATGTACCTGGACTGCGTAGAGGAGTGGTCACCACAATATAATTTAAAAACCCTGAACTGGTCTGAATCGCACCAAAAAATGTATCTGGACTGCGTAGAGGAGTGGTCCCTACAATATAATTAAAAAACCCTCCACGGGTCTGAATTCCAAAAAAAAAGTTTCTTGACTGCGTAGTTGGGTGGCCCCGGTACACAATTTTTTACCGGCCACAATATAATTAAAAAACCTTCCACGGGTCTGAATTCCACCAAAAAAGTTTATGGACTGCATAGTGTAGTGTTCCCCACAATATTATTTAAAAATTTTGCAGCAACAGTCAACGTTGTTTAATATCTGATACACCTCTATCTGGACTGCATAGTGGAGTGGCCCCGGTACTAAATTTGGTACCGGGGCCACAATACCTCCTCCAACTTCCAAGTGTAGTGTTTATAACATATTAACACTACAGTAATTCTAGCACGTCAATACCTCTTGTTTTAAATAATGACAGGGCATTTTACTTTTGGTTTAATTTTTTGAATTTGTTGACATTTTGTTTTACTTTTTGAACATGGCAAACGACTGTTGAATGGTCACATAATGCCAAAAAAAGAGTTGCAAGATGTAATTGTCCTTGGGCCCTCCCACCCACCCTTATGTTGTTGAAATAGGACATGCACACTATAACAAACCAATCATTTCAGCGACAGGGCCTACCAAACAATTGTGGCTGAAATGATTGGTTTGTTTGGGCCCCCACACCAAAAAAACAATTCATCTCTCCCTGTACAAACTAAACAAGCTCTACTGAGGAAAGATGTCGTCCTCATCCTCAACCTCTGATTCCTCTCCCCCTACAGTGTGTACTTCCTCCTCCTCACACATTATCAATTCGTCCCCGCTGGACTCCACAAACACAGGTCCCTCTGTACTATCTGGAGGGCAGTGCTGTACTTCATTGAGGAATTGATTATTCATTTTTATAAACATCATTTTTTCAACGTTGTGAGGAAGCAACCTCCTTTGCCACTCACTGACCAGGTTCCCCGCTGCACTAAAAACTCTTTCCGAGTACACACTGGAGGGGGGACAACTCAGGTAAAATAGAGCCAGTTTGTACAGGGGCTTCCAAACTGCCTTTTTTTCCTGCCAGTAACAATATGGACTGTCTGACATGTCTATTTGGATGGTGTCAGCAAAATAATCCTCCACCATTTTTTCAATTGTGACAGCATCCAATGCAGCGACAGTAGACATGTCTGCAATGGTTGGCAGGTCCTTCAATCCGGACCAGATGTTATCAGCATCCCCGCCAGCGGCTCTTTTAGGAAAACTGAGCTTTTTCCTCGCAGCCATAGATGTGGAAGAAAATGAGGGTGGAGCTGTTGGCAAGTCACAGTCCTCTTCAGAGGACAATCTCCTGACCAGCAGGTCTTTGCACCGCTGTAGACTTGTGTCCGCCGGAAACAGAGACACAACATACGCTTTAAACTGAGGATCGAGCACGGTGGCCAGAATGTATTCCTCTGACTTTAAAAGAGTGACCACCCTCGGATCCTGGCAAAGCGTACGAAGGGCTTCATCCACAAGAGCTACATGCTTGGTGTAATCGCAATGGTTTACCAGCTCCTCCCTCACTTTCTCCAGCTGCTTCTGCAACAGCCTGATCAGGGGAATGACCTGACTCAAGCTGGCAGTGTTGGAACTGACTTCTCGTGTGGCAAGTTCAAACGGCTGGAGAACCTTGCACAACACGGAAATCAGTCTCCACTGCGCTTGACTCAGGCGCATCCCCACTCCTTTGCCTATGTCGTAGGTGGCTGTGTAGGCCTGAATGGCCTTTTGCTGCTCCTCCATCCTCTGCAGCATATAGAGGATTGAGTTCCAGCGCGTCACAACCTCTTGTTTGAGGTGATGGCAGGGCAGGTTCATGGTTTTTTGATGTTCCTCTAGTCTGCGGTAGGCACTGGCTGAATGCCGAAAGTGTCCAGCAATTTTGCGCGCCACCGCAAGCATCTCCTGCACACCCCTGTCACTCTTGAGGTAATGCTGCACCACCAAATTAATGGTGTGGGCAAAACATGGGACGTGCTGGAAATTGCCCATATTTAATGCCCGCACAATGTTACTGGCATTGTCTGACACCACAAATCCCCATGAGAGTCTAAGTGGGGTAAGCCACTGGGAGATAATTTCTCTCAGTTTCTCTAATATGTTGTCAGCGTTGTGCCTCTTATTAAAGCCTGTAATACACAATGTTGCCTGCCTTTGCACGAGCAGCCATTTTGTAGATGCTGCTACTGATGCAGCTGTTGCTGTTGCTGCGGAAGGGGATGCATCTACCCAGTGGGCTGTCACAGTCATATAGTCCTTCATTTGCCCAGAACCACTTGTCCACATGTCCGTGGTTAAGTGGACAGTGAGTACAACCGCATTTTTTAGAGCACTGAGGACACTTGATCGTACTTCTCTGTACATTTTTGGTATCGCCTGCCTAGTGAAGTGGAATCTCGACGGGATTTGGTACCGGGGACACAATACCTCCATCGACCCTCTAAATCCCACTCCACTGATGGCGGACACCGGGCGCACGTCTAACACCAACATTGCAGTTACAGCCGCAGTTATACGCTTTGCAATAGGGTGACTACTATCGTATTTTGTGGTCATGGCAAACGACTGTTGGACGGTCAATTGATTTGTGAAAGACTTAGCAGTCTTACGACTTCCCCTCTGGGAAGATGACCGACTAACAGCAGCAACAGCAGCAGTGGCAGTAGTAGGCGTACCGCTGCAGGATTCTTCGGATGAATCCTGTATTGAAGAGGACTCAGTCTGGCTGCTGACTTGGGCTGCAGGACTGAATCTGATGGAGATCGTGGAGGAAGTTGACGAGGAGGGTGTTGCTGGTGTGTATCCAACTGGACCACGGGATTTAGGTGTCCCTGTACCGATGACGGTCCTAGCCCCAGTTCCTGAACTAACCACTGAACTATGAAGGTTATTCAGGTGACATATAAGGGAGGATGTCCCTAGGTGGGCAAGATCCTTACCCCTGCTTATTTGAGCTTTACATAAGCTACATATGGCCATACATTGGTTGTCCGGATTTGGATAAAAATAACTCCAGATCGAAGAGGTGCATTTTTTGGTCTTCTGACCAGGCATGACGATGGGCTTTTTCATCCCATGGACATCAGCTGTTTCCCCCCCTGGTGCCTCATTTTCAATAACCACATCACCATCCTCATCATCAAGTTCCTCCACAGCACCAGCTACATCATCAATAGCCTCCTCCCGAGCCACCTCTTCCCGTACAGTGATGGGAAGGTCAGGCTTGACAACCACCAACACCCTTGGACTCGCCTTGGGGATTTGTGTTAATTTCTCTTTAGAAGGCAGAGTTGTTTGCTGTTTTGTTGCTGACAGCATAACTCTCTTCAATTTTTTGTAGGGGGGGAGGAGGAGGAGGGCTAAGATCCTTGGGTGAAGCTGAACCACTAGTCATGAACACGGGCCAGGGCCTAAGCCATTCCTTGCCACTCCGTGTCGTAAATGGCATATTGGCAACTTTACGTTTCTCCGCAGATGATTTTAAGTTTCTCTTTTTGCTACTTTTACTTAACTTAAGCTTTTTGAATTTTACATGCCCTGTACTAGGAGATTGGGCATCGGGCTTGGAAGACGACGTTGATGGCATTTCATCGTCTATGTCATGACTAGTGGCAGCAGCTTCAGCATTAGGAGGAAGTGGGTCTTGATCTTTCCCTACTTTAGCCTCCAAATTTTTGATCTCCATTATATGTAGCACAAGATACTGCAGAATGTGTGAACTTGGTAATATTGCAGTACCAATGGGCTTATACTGCAGGATTGGTTTTGCAAATTTTGCTGTAATTAATTTTTTTAAAAAAATGTTTTTAATTTTTTAAACACTTGCGAATAATGGGGAAATAACTATGCCCTTAGAAGCACAGAGCACAGGACACAGCACCACTGGACTGAACAGGACACAGCACAGGACCCAGCAGCACCACTGAACTCAGAAGGACAGAGCACAGGACACAGCACCACTGGACTGATACTGCAGAATGACTATGCACCAGGGGGAGGTGGTGCTTGAAGTTGGCGAGGCCTTGGGAGATTAAAGCCTTGACATAATTTTAGAACATTTAGATGTCCATTGTACTGGTAATAAATCCCCGATGTCACACGTTCAATTAAAGCTGACATAAATGGCACAGGTTTCCATAATGATGGGACTGCAAGGTAGTTTTAGAAAATACATTCTCCAAGCCCCCCTCCCCTGGCCACAACAAAATTGTGTGTGTGTATATATATATATATATATATATATATATATATATATATATATATATATAACTGCTACACAAAAGCCTCTTGCTCCAACTATATTTGGCATCCCATTAGACATTGCTGTCATTTTAAAGTAATGTCACAGTACACATCTCTGCTAACTCCTGTCTGTTTTCACAATTAGGTTGCCAGGGATTTATTTGTTTTTATCTTTTCTTTTACAGCTCACGTTGATGACTCTGCTATGTGGCCCAGCCCCCCCACCCACCCTCCACCCCCATTGTTGCCCCAAATTAGGGGAAAAATACAAAAGTATGATAAAAAAAAAAATATTTATCCAAACAAATTTAAAAATACACAAAAAAATAATAAAAAAAACACTTTGTAGAAAAGTCTGTATTTTTTTTTGTAAATTTATTGTAAATAGTTCTATTTCTTTGAAAATGTTAAAAATATGTTAAACAAATTCATTGTTGTGTTTGTCTTTATTAATATATTACAATTGCACAATATGTGGGTATAAGGACAAGAAAGAATGCATATTTCAATTAAACAATACTAACATTTAAGCTAGATTGTTTTGTTACTACTACATCATCATTGCACCATTTATATAGCACCACTAATTCTGCCTCAGTGTCCAGAGAAGGCAATCTGTCCCAAAAGAGCTTACAATGTAAAAGCTGTAACACAGACAGATTCAGGTCAATTTGTTAGCAGCAAACGAAGATACACTAGTGTGGATTTTGATTTTTGAAGGAAATCCACACTAACATGGGAAGAACACTAACTAACTGTTAGGAACCCCAACAGCCTGCACCACAAAACCCGGAATCTACTCTGAAGTCTGGTGTTCACTGGAGCCCCTAGTGGTGGGGACAGACTTGGCCGCAGACAACAAAGGGTCGTGAATTGCGTGCTGACTGTGGAGAACCCAGGCGGGCGAAGTGAGGACCCGGCAGAAGTCCAATAGATCACGGGCAAGCCAGCAGAGTCGGTATTCCGGCAGAAGGTCAGGGGTCACAAGCATACAATCGTAGTAAATATCCAGGCAGAAGATCAGGGGTCACAAGTAAATAATCGTAGTCAATATCCAGGCAGAAGATCAGGGGTCACAAGCAAATAATCGAAGTCAGGAACAGGCAAAGGTCAGCAGTAATAAATCAATCCAAAGTCACCAGAGCAATAACAGTAGCAGGCTAAGGCAGCAAGCTGGAACTATAACCGGCAGGGGAGGATTGCCCCTTCCTGCCTTATAAATGCAAGCTGGCCAATGAAACAGGACTGGGGGCAGGACCATGATTCACCCTCTGATTGGGGTGTTTAATTATAGCGCGCACGCCCGGTTTCCCTGCACGCCGGGACGCGGCGCTACAGCTGACAGCGTCCTGACCGTTGCCCTGGCAACGGCCCGGGTAGGCCGGAAGTGACGTCCCGGTTGTCATGACGATGGCCGGGACACAGAAAACAGCGGGGAGCGAGTCACGGCGGTGCCCAGAGCCGCCGCGGCTCGTAACACTAACTTCATACACTTAAGGCACTGGTCAGGAATCAAACTAATGACACCAGCACAGGGAGGATGAGGTGCTAGATACTAAGCCACCATGTTGACTATAGCTTTTTTGATACAAGATGGGTAATAACATACAAGCAGTAGATGAGGAAAAAAAGGTTTGCATTTGCTCTTTGCATTTCACCAAAAGGAACGTGTGCCCTCAAACAACAATTCACCCCTCTAAAATGTAGGCCATCTGTAATAATAGCATACACATAATGTGCCTTGGAGACCATAATCATTAAGGAAGGTATATGCCAAATGCCATACAAAATGAAAAACTTCACACAATCATATGGCATTGTAGTGGTAGTCAAATGTTAACTTACAATGTCAGAGTAAACCCATGAAAACATTGAAGAGAACTAGAGATGGGCGGGCTCGGTTCCCCGAGAACCGAACCCACCCGAACTTTGCCTATCCGAGTACCGAGCCGAGCAGGCTCGGTACTCTCCCGCCCGCTCGGAATCCAAATCGAGGCCGAACGTCATCATGCCGTCGTCGGATCTCGGGGCTCGGTTCACTCAATACTTGAAAATGATAAATACCTGCCTCCACAGCAATCCATCGCCATTTGACAGAGGGAGAGAGCAGGGTGTAGTCACAGGCTGATTAGTAGGGATGTGCACCGGCGACTTTTGGTGTCTCGTGTTTTGTGTTTTGGATTCGGATTTTCGTGATGTTTTGGGTTCGGATTTGTTTCGCAAAACACCTGCCGAAAGGTTTTGGTTCGGATTTAAGGTTTTGGATTCGGATTTTGTTTGAAAAAAGCATAAAAAGTTTAAAAATCAAGTTTTTGGGCTTATTTTCACTCCTACGCTATTATTAACCTCAATAACATTCAATAACAAGCATTTCCACTAATTTACAGTGTATTCTGAACACCTTACAATATAGTTATTAGTCCAAAACGTTGCAACGAGGTATCTTTCTGGACTGCGTAGTGGAGTGGTCCCCACAATATAATAAGAAAACCATCAACTGGTCTGAATCGCACCGAATAATGTACCTGGACTGCGTAGAGGAGTGGTCACTCACCACAATATAAATTAAAAACCCTGAACTTGTATGATTCGCACCAATAAATGTATCTGGACTGCGTAGAGGAGTGGGTTACCACAATATAATAAGAAAACCATCAACTGGTCTGAATCGCACCAAAAAATGTACCTGGACTGCGTAGAGGAGTGGTCACTCACCACAATATAAATTAAAAACCCTGAACTTGTATGAATCGCACCAATAAATGTATCTGGACTGCGTAGAGGAGTGGTCACCACAATATAATAAGAAAACCATTAACTGGTCTGAATCGCACCGAATAATGTACCTGGACTGCGTAGAGGAGTGGTCACCACAATATATATAATAAGAAAACCATCAACTGGTATGAATCGCACCAAAAAATGTACCTGGACTGCGTAGAGGAGTGGTCACCACAATATAAATTAAAAACCCTGAACTTGTATGAATCGCACCAATAAATGTATCTGGACTGCGTAGAGGAGTGGTCACCACAATATAATTAATAAAAAACCCTCCACGGCTCTGAATTTCCAAAAACAAAATTCTGGACTGTGTAGTGGGGTGGCCCCGGTACTAAATTTGATACCGGGGCCACAATATAATAAATAGTTACACCCTCAACTGGTCAGAATTCCACCAAACAAGTATCTGGACTGCGTAGTGGGGTGGCCCCGTTACTAAATTTGATACCGAGGCCACAATACCTCCTCCAAGTTCCAAGTGTAGTGTTTATAACATATTAACACTACACTAATTCTAGCACGTCAAACCCTCTTGTTTTAAATAATGACAGGGCATTTTACTTTTGATTTAATTTTTTTAATTTGTTGACATTTTCTTTTACTTTTTGAACATGGCAAACGACTGTTGAATGGTCACATAATGCCCAAAAAATAGTTGCAAGATGGAATTGTCCTTGGGCCCTCCCACCCACCCTTATGTTGTTGAAATAGGACATGCACACTTTAACAAACCAATCATTTCAGCGACAGGGCCTATCAAACAACTGTGGCTGAAATGATTGGTTTGTTTGGGCCCCCACACCAAAATAACAATTCATCTCTCCCTGTACAAACTAAACAGGCTCTACTGAGGAAAGATGTTGTCCTCATCCTCAACCTCTGATTCCTCTCCCCCTACAGTGTGTACTTCCTCCTCCTCACACATTATCAATTCGTCCCCGCTGGACTTCACAACCACAGGTCCCTCTGTACTATCTGGAGGGCAGTGCTGTACTTCATTGAGGAATTGATTATTCATTTTTATAAACATAAATTTTTCAAAGTTGTGAGGAAGCAACCTCCTTCGCCGCTCACTGACCAGGTTCCCCGCTGCACTAAAAACTCTTTCCGAGTACACACTGGAGGGGGGACAACTCAGGTAAAATAAAGCCAGTTTGTACAGGGGCTTCCAAACTGCCTTTTGGAGTACTACCAGGTCACTATCTCTAGTTAATTTAGATTGCAAGGCTTGTAAATGCTTTGAAGAATAAAAAAGCAGGCTGCACAGACTGTGGAGCTAGAAAGTGAAATTAAATGGACCACGTTACTTTGGTATCTATCTATGCCCCCCCCCCCGCCCTACACTTGTAGTTGAATATAAAAAAAGCAGCCTGCATAGACTGTAGAACTAGAAATTTAAATATACAAAGAAATGGACAAGGGCAGTTTGGTATCTGTCTGCATCAGATCCCCTCTCCACTAGGAGTAAAATAGAAAACTATTCAGCCGTTATATAATCTAGAATATAAATAGAAATTGAGAAAGGCAATTTGGTATCTGTCTGCATCATAATCATCAACATCCTCCTCAGCGCCAGCTACATCAATATCCTCCTCCCGGTGTACAACATTCACACCTTCATTAGCCAAATCTGTAACTGGACTGTGGGTGATCCTTCCAGCATATGCAGAGGGCGTGCTGCAAATGCTGGATGGAGTCACCTCTTCCCGTACAGTGATGGGAAGGTCAGGGTTCACAACCAACAACACCCTTGGAGTCGCCTTGGGGATTTGTGATGTCATCTGTTTAGAAGGCAGAGTTCTTTGCTGTTTTGTTGTTGTTTCTGACAGCATAACTCTCTTAAATTTTTTGTGGGGGGGGGAGGAAGAGGGCTTAGATCCTTGGGTGAAGCTGGACCACTAGTCATGAACACGGGCCAGGGCCTAAGCCGTTCCTTGCCACTACGTGTCGTAAATGGCATATTGCCAACTTTACGTTTCTCCTCAGATGATTTTAAGTTTCTCTTTTTGCTATTTTTTGAGAACTTGGGCTTTTTGGATTTTACATGCCCTGTACTAGGAGATTGGGCATTGGGCTTGCCAGACGACGTTGATTGCATTTCATCGTCTATGTCATGACTAGTGGCAGCAGCTTCAGCATTAAGAGGAAGTGGGTCTTGATCTTTCCCTACTTTATACTCCAAATTTTGGTTTTCCATTATATGTAGCACAAGAGAGCGTACCCCTAAGCCACATACACTCGGCAAAGCCTTTAAAAATTATATGCGGCACAGGAGAGCACCACTGGACTTATACTGCTGAATCAGTGAACTTTGTAATATATCAGTACCACTGGACTTATACTGCTGAATCAGTGAACTTTTTAATAGCAGTACCACTGGACTTATACACTGCTGAATCAGTGAACTTTGTAATAGCAGTACCACTGGACTTATACTGCTGAATCAGTGAACTTTGTAATAGCAGTACCACTGGACTTATACTGCTGAATCAGTGAACTTTGTAATAGCAGTACCACTGGACTTATACACTGCTGAATCAGTGAACTTTGTAATAGCAGTACCACTGGACTTATACTGCTGAATCAGTGAACTTTGTAATATATCAGTACCACTGGACTTATACTGCTGAATCAGTGAACTTTGTAATATATCAGTACCACTGGACTTATACTGCTGAATCAGTGAACTTTGTAATATATCAGTACCACTGGACTTATACTGCTGAATCAGTGAACTTTGTAATAGCAGTACCACTGGACTTATATGCTGCTGAATCAGTGAACTTTGTAATAGCAGTACCACTGGACTTATACTGCTGAATCAGTGAACTTTGTAATAGCAGTACCACTGGACTTATACTGCTGAATCAGTGAACTTTGTAATAGCAGTACCACTGGACTTATACACTGCTGAATCAGTGAACTTTGTAATAGCAGTACCACTGGACTTATACACTGCTGAATCAGTGAACTTTGTAATAGCAGTACCACTGGACTTATACTGCTGAATCAGTGAACTTTGTAATAGCAGTACCACTGGACTTATACTGCTGAATCAGTGAACTTTGTAATATATCAGTACCACTGGACTTATACTGCTGAATCAGTGAACTTTGTAATATATCAGTACCACTGGACTTATACTGCTGAATCAGTGAACTTTGTAATATATCAGTACCACTGGACTTATACTGCTGAATCAGTGAACTTTGTAATAGCAGTACCACTGGACTTATACACTGCTGAATCAGTGAACTTTGTAATAGCAGTACCACTGGACTTATACTGCTGAATCAGTGAACTTTGTAATAGCAGTACCACTGGACTTATACTGCTGAATCAGTGAACTTTGTAATAGCAGTACCACTGGACTTATACACTGCTGAATCAGTGAACTTTGTAATAGCAGTACCACTGGACTTATACTGCTGAATCAGTGAACTTTGTAATAGCAGTACCACTGGACTTATACTGCTGAATCAGTGAACTTGGTAATATTGCTGTACCAATGGGCTTATACTGCAGCATTGGTTTTGCAAATTTTGTTGTAATTAATTTTTTTTTTAATTATTTTTTTGTATTTTTTAAACACTTGGGATAATGGGGAAATAACTATGCCCTTAGAAGCACAAAGCACAGGACACAGCACCACTGGACTGAACAGGACACAGCACAGGACCCAGCAGCACCACTGAACTCAAAATTGACAGAGCACAGCACACAACACCACTGGACTGATACTGCTGAATGTGTGAACTTTGTAATATTGCAGTACCACTCGACTTTTACTGCTGAATGTGTGAACTTGGTAATATTGCAGTACCAATGGGCTTATACTGCAAAATTGGTTTTGCAAATTTTGTTGTAATTAATTTTTTTTTACATTATTTTTTTGTATTTTTTTTTATAACTTTTTTTAAATTTTTTTGAAAATGGGGAATAATGGGGAAATAACTATACCCTTAGAAGGACAGAGCACAGGACACAGCACCACTGGACTGAACAGGACACAGCACAGGACCCAGCAGCACCACTGAACTCAAAATTGACAGAGCACAGCACACAGCACCACTGGACTGATACTGCAGAACACAGCACAGCACAGCACAGAACTAAACAGCACAGCACGAGATCTACCAGGACAGAGGACCACCTAACACACCCTCCCTCTATCCTGATCAATGCCCGAGTGAAGATGGCGGCGACTAGCGGGGAATTTATAGGTTCCGAGTATCGCGAGATCCGACAGCGGGATTATGACTCAGAGCCTCGGTTTCAAGTTTTCATTTGGCGCCAATACCCGGATCTGTCTCGGATCCGACTCGGATCGGCAACGTTCGGGTGGGCTCGGATTCAGGAAATCCGAGTGCGCTCATCTCTACTGATTAGAGCAGGGACAGACAATACAATTCTGATTCCAATTCTGATAACAATCGATAGAGAAGAGAGGAGGATAGAGGAGTCTTTTTTTATTCAATATTTGGCACTACAAGTGCTTTGGGGTGTCCCCCATTGTTTTGCATTAATATTTCTGGCTGTCAAAAGTACTATCTGTCAGCAGATTTAAAAAATAATTTTTAGCACTCCCAAGTGCTTTTTGGGTGTCCCCCATTGTTTTGCATCAATATTTCTTGCTGTCAAAAGTACTGTTTGCCAGCAATCTGAAAAATAATTTTTAGCACTCTCAAGTGCTTTTGGGGTGTCCCCCATTCTTTTGCATTAATTATTGTGGCTGTCAAAAGTCATATTTGTCAGCAGTATCTAAAACAATTTGTAGCACTACAAGTGCGTTTGGCTCATAATGGATTCAAAGCAGTCCACATATGAGCAGAATCAGCAACCAGGTTCTGTCACCAGTCCTGATGGTAGTGTTCCCAGTACGTCATCTGGGAAAGGCGATGTCAAACTACACAGTCTTTTTAAATCAGTCAAAAAAACACACACCCAAAAAAAAATTACCTTGTTGAAGCGCAAAAGAATTGTAACTGCGAAAAGTTAACTGCCGATACAAAAAACAAATTGCCAACATGCCATTCTACACACGCAATGGCAAAGAAAGAATGAGGCCTTCGCCTTTCTCTATTAGTGGAAGATCAAAAAATGTTACTGAGCCTTCTTCTTGTACGGACACTCATGACAAAGCAAAACCAAGTAATTTGGAGTCTAAAAGTCGTGCACAAGTACTGTTACGCGTAAAAGCCGAGCTGCAAGAAAACAGTAAGGCATTAGAGGATAATGTATGCTCTGAGTCAGAAATTACACCAATCCCTGGGGAGAGTCCATCCACCAGTGGTATGTCTAATCGTGAGCATTCTGTTAGTGACAGTGTACCCATAAAGAAGGTTCCTTTCAGCAGTTCTGCTGATGTGCGCCTTAACAGCCCGAGTGCAGTCGGTGATACACCAATTGAGGATGCCACTTTTGAATTAGAAGAGGATGAGGGGGAGATTTGTGTAGGCGACGAGGGCAGCAATGATGATGTTGATGATTATGATGCAGACAGATACCAAATTGCCTTTCTCAATTTCTATTTATATTCTAGACTCTATAATGGCTGAATAGTTTATGATTTTACTCCTAGTGGAGAGGGGGTCTGATGCAGACAGATACCAAATCACCTTGGTCCATTTATTTTTACTTTCTAATTCCACAGTCTATGAAGGCTGCTTTTTTCTATTCAACTACAAGTGGAGGGCGGGGGGGGGGGGGCATAGATAGCCACCAATGTACCATGGTCCATTTATTTTTACTTTCTAATTCCACAGTCTATGCAGGCTGCTTTTTTTCTATTCAATTACAAGTGGAGGGCGGGGGGGGGGGGCATAGATAGCCACAAAGTACCATGGTCTATTTATTTTTACTTTTTAATTCCACAGTCTATGCAGGCTGCTTTTTTTCTATTCAACTACAATTGGCATAGATAGCCACCAAAGTATCATGGTCCATTTATTTTTACTTTCTAATTCCACAGTCTATGCAGGCTGCATTTTTTCTATTCAACTACAAGTGGAGGGTGGGGGGGGGGCATATATAGCCACCAAAGTACCATGGTCCATTTATTTTTACTTTCTAATTCCACAGTCTATGCAGGCTGCTTTTTTTCTATTCAACTACAAGGGGAGGGGGGGGGGGCATAGATAGCCACCAAACTACAGTGGTCCATTTATTTTTACTTTCCAATTCCACAGTCTATGCAGGCTGCTTTTTTTATATTCAACTACAAGTGGAGGGTGTAATATACACCCAAAGACAATGGCTGCATTGCCAATAGGCAAAGATGAAGAGGAAGACAACCAGGTTTGTGTGGAGAATTAAGGACGGCCTGCCAGGGATTAAACTGTTTTCTTCCTAATTTATTAGCTTTAGAATTACCTTACTTATCAAAGAAACAGGTGGAGCACTAAATTAGGTTATTTTATGCCCAAAAACATTGATTTTTAAACAAAATTGCAAAATAAAACCAAACAAAAACAAAACACGCAATGGCGGTTTGGCAAAACCAAAACCAAAACACGACGGTAATCCAGATCCAAAACCAAAACCAAAACCAAAACACGGGGGTCAGTGAGCATCTCTTAAGAGAACATACAATCTCCACACAAATAAGTCCATGGTTGGGAATTAAACTCATAAGCTCAGTGCTTTAAGGTAGAAGTGCAAACGACTAAAACCACCATGCTGCTCGACTGTGATCAGCATTCTGTGTGTGTAAAGATGATTACATAACATAACCTTTAAGCCATAGACGCCAAAAAAACAAGGTTTCCATACAATGTGGCATTTAACTCCAAGGAGCCTGTCCCCTCCAAATCAACTCTTAGGCCATTCCTAGTAATAAATGTCAGCATGCACACAATAATGCTCCTCTTCTGTCTCCCCCCTCTACCTAGCCCTTCACTGGCTCCCATTCCCCTTCAGAATCCTCTTTAAGCTCCTCACACTCACCTACAAGGCCCTCACCAACTCCCCTGCGCCCTACATCTCCACCCTCCTCTCTATTCATGCTCCATCCCGCCCTCTCCGTTCTGCCTCTGACCGTCGCCTCTCTTCCCCCCTTATAACCTCCTCCCACGCGCGTATCCAAGACTTTGCCCGCGCTGCCCCCTTCCACTGGAACAAGCTCCCTCCCTCCATCAGAACTTCCCCTAATCTGTCCAGTTTCAAACGGGCCCTAAAAACCCACCTTTTTCTTAAAGTCTTTCAGTCACCCACTTAACGTCCTACCTTATCTTCTGCAGCTATCCCCCTATTCTCCCTCTCTCCCCTGCGTCTCTCTGTCTGTCCACCCCTCCCCTTAGATTGTACGTTCCTCTGAGCAGGGCCATCTCTCCCACTGTTTCCACCACTTCATCATCATCATCATCATCACCATTTATTTATATAGCGCCACTGATTCCGCAGCGCTGTACAGAGAACTCATTCACATCAGTCCCTGCCCCATTGGAGCTTACAGTCTAAATTCCCTCATATACACACACACAGACAGAGAGAGAGAAACTAGGGTCAATTTTGATAGCAGCCAATTAACCTACTAGTATGTTTTTTGGAATGTGGGAGGAAACCGGAGCACCCGGAGGAAACCCACGCAAACACGGGGAGAACATACAAACTCCACACCACTTCTAACTCTGCTCTCAATCTACTTAGCCCTCCTCCTCGAGGGTCCTCCACCCCCCGTCCCCTCTCACTCTCTCCTCCCCCCTCTGGGGGTCTTCCGCGCCCTTCTTCTTGGGCCCCGTCATTTGCGGATCCTCCCTCCCTCTTCCCCGCCCTCTCTAGCTGTGCATTGAGCTTACTGAGTTACTCTCCTTACTGTTTACTGTACTGTGCTGTCTCCCATTGTATTGTAATTCGTTTGTCCCTGTACGACGCTACGGACACCTTGTGGCGCCTTATAAATAAAAATTAATAATAATTAATAATGTGACCTGTGGGCCATCATCCATTTGGAAAGTTAAAACATTAGCATTGTCAGCCAGAAAAGAAACAACTTTCCCTAAGAAAGTGGCATTTGAGTGGGAGATAGATGTCAAATATGAAGGCATATTTGTCATTGTGGTCGAGCGTGTGAAAGTTAATATGGTAAAAAGTATATATTGATCAAACTTATAAAATGAAAGTTGCTTTACTTTGTTTTCCTGAATATAATACTGACACAAGTGTTTTTTCTGTTTCTTTCTCATGTGAATATGCTGAGCTATATGTCAAACAATCCAGATATCAGAAAGGAATATCTGTTTTACAATACGCCCAGAGCCCGTGGTGAAAATGAAGACAATGAACTATCCTTGGAGATAAGCAGTTACAGGCCTTGACATCTTGAGCAGTGACTAAACAAAAAGATGTATAGACTCTTTTCTGCTGATACTATGTCCAATTTCACTGTGAACATGCAATAATTTCTAGATAACAAATGTGCCTGCGAGCACACTTTTCATGTATAAATAAAGCGGTCTGACTATAGGGCAGTCAGAATTGATTCTCATTCAGCCCTGCAAAAGACTGAGTGTGTCTCTTTCCTATCGATCGATAACCCATTTATTGCACAGGTACCAGAGCCGATAAGTTACACTATTGGGGTGTAACTCTGACAGTTTCAGTGGGGGCTCGTCCGCGATTTTCAATATATCCAGACCCTCCGGCACACGGGACCACCTCATCCCCAAGGACAGAGGACAAAATCCATATGGTGAGTAAAAAGCTTTATTTTTACTCTTAGAGTTCTGTCCTTGTGGAAGTGGGGTAGGTAACAAGTCCGGGGGTAACTCGTCTGGATTGACGAAGATCCCAAGCTCTGGACCAGAATAACCCCTTTAGAGGTTATATAAAGTAAAAAAAATTGTGTTGAAATTGCATGTTTAAAGTACTTGATAAGAAATATAAGAATTTTGTCAAATGAGGAAGTTGCATAGATATGTTACAGTGTAGTCCTAGCAAGAGAGAAAAACACGTGGATATTGTGTGACATAATACCTTGTGCTCTACAGAAGGTTAACATTTACCGGGTTGTATGGGCAGTTATAGAATAGAGATGTGCAAAGACCATATTAGATGGGTGCAAATTGAATGTACAGAAGGGATAATAGTACTCTGTTGTATACTTGCAATATTATTCATTGCCCTGTTGATTAAAACAGTTCTAAATATTAAGAGAGGACGTAGTGCCACTGACCTGTTATCTCCTTGGTAGATAAAGCAGTTTAAAAACATACAGTTGTAAGACTCAAAAGCAGACGGTTCTGTAAAGAGACCATCCAGTCGCTCATTGTGGGCATAAAGGGTCTAGAACCGGGCATAAGGTAGAGTCTTACTGGGGTTACATTCCCCTGGAATATGCCAAAAAGAGAGGGGGTTCACTCCTCATAAGGGGCATAGAGTTTTTAAAGCAGCAGGTTTTTAGTGTCACTGACCTGTTATCTCCTTGGTAGATAAAGCAGTTTAAAAACATACAGTTGTAAGACTCAAAAGCAGACGGTTCTGTAAAGAGACCATCCAGTCGCTCATTGTGGGCATAAAGGGTCTAGAACCGGGCATAAGGTAGAGTCTTACTGGGGTTACATTCCCCTGGAATATGCCAAAAAGAGAGGGGGTTCACTCCTCATAAGGGGCATAGAGTTTTTAAAGCAGCAGGTTTTTAGTGTCACTGACCTGTTATCTCCTTGGTAGATAAAGCAGTTTAAAAACATACAGTTGTAAGACTCAAAAGCAGACGGTTCTGTAAGGAGACCATCCAGTCGCTCATTATGGGCAATAAAGGGTCTAGAACCGGGCATAAGGAAGAGTCTTACTGGGGTTACACTCCCCTGGAATATGCTAAAAGGAGAGGGGGTTCACCCCTCATAAAGGGCATGGATAAAGTTTTTAAAGCAGCAGGTTTTCCAGAAACAGGCACGCTAAAGTTAGACAGGTGGCAAAAGTTGTTAAAACAACACCACAAACAACTAATGGCAAAAGGTTATTTAGAACAATGTGTAAAGTGGAAACAACTAGCAGAGGAAATTGAGAAATGGGAAATGGAGCTACCTGTTAATTGGGTGGACTTCGGTCAGTTAGAGGATGAAACAAGACGGAGGAGGAATGGTGCTGCATCAGCATCTCCAGCAATACGTACTCCTCCTCCTCCCATACTAACGCCCATGATGTATCCAGAGTTGCAAGATATAAGCATACCATACTCCCCATCTTCATCCCCACCTACTCTTGTACGTGAGAGGAGGTCAGTTAAACCACCATCCAGATATGGTTTTCCAGACAAAGGCCCACCCCCATATCAAGGGGGGGGGGTACAAGTAACAATACCCTGACTCTAATAACAGAACCACAGGGCAGGGTTTGTCAAGACTGTGGATGGTGTGTACCAATCAATGAATATGAATGCCCAGTTTGTGGTAGGAGGTTAGAATTTGACGATCCTCCATGTGTTCCTAAAACTAGGGAAGGATCAGTAAAAATACTTCCTGTTTCAACCCAGCAAACGATTACCCCAGGAGTAGGAGAGGCAGCTCCCGTAATCAGAACAGCTACTCAACATAGACCTTGGTCCCCCCCTGAAATAAGAGATATAATGGAAAGATGTCCAGATCCCAGAAAAGCACCTAGACAGTGTGCAGCATATCTGGGAAGGATTAGACAGGTGTATGAGGCAAGCTGGAGTGACATGGAACACCTTAGTAGGCTCATTTTGGGCTCTAGTGCCACTGCAAATGTGCTTGCTATACAGGAAGATCCCGCAGTACCAATACCTGAAGATAAAAAAACTGAGCCTTTAGGAATGCTGTTTATCAATAGGTTGAATATCTGGGGGGACCAGCAGCAAGCCCTGCTACCAGCAGGCACGCCTTTAAGGCAGGGTCCCCAACAGACTTGCCTAGAATGGTATGACATGTGTTTAAGTCATCATGAAGACTCAGGCTTTGGTACTACGATACCAAGAGAAATGATTTTGTTAAAAAATTGTTTCATGACAGGATTAAAACCACAACTAAGGGAAAAATTGTTACAAGCTCGCCCTGAAGCAGGAAGTATGAACACAACAGCAATGCTGGAAGTGTTGAGAGCTATAGAGGATAGGGAAGAGGAAAAACGGAAGAAACAACCTACTACCATTTATGTAATGGAGCCTGAAAAGACAAAGCCTAAAACCGGTTTTCTAAAACCAACATCTGGGCTGTGTTATTTTTGTAGAAACCCAGGTCACATTAAGAGAAACTGTGCAAAATATCTGTATTGGTTAAAAAATCAAAATAAGTTTCCCCCGTCGCCTCCATTGGGAGGGGCGGACAACAGGACAGAATAGGATTTTGGCATTCTGGTATCAAGGGGGGACGTTATAGACAGTCCAGGACCACAGAGTCAGGTACAAATTGTTATAAATGACACGTATTTGGCCAAATGTTTGCTTGATACCGGAGCAGGCCGTTCAGTTTTGCAATATAGTCCCCAAATAGAAAAACACCTATCCACAGTAAAAATTGTGTCCACAGGATTAACTGGCCAACCTGTGGAGCTCCGGGAAACGCACCCCTTACCAGTAATGATAAAAGGCCATGAGCAGCAGCCAATTCATGTTAAGTTTCTGGTATCCCCTTCATGTCCTGCCAATCTACTGGGGGCTGATATCCTGTCCAAATTACAGGCATCAATACACTATAAGGATGGACAGGTATTTTTACAGAATAATGATCCTTTATTACAAAATGTGCAGGTATTGGCTGCCTTGCAACTACAGGATTGTAAGCCAAAAACGAACACGTCCATTAGAAACTCACTCAATTCAAATTTGCAACAATTGCCAGAGACCCTTTGGTCTAAAGGTAAAACGGATGTGGGTAAATTACCAGTAGAAGCAGTGGTTCTACACTTACGGGACGGAATCATACCGTTTTCATGTAAACAGTATCCCCTTAGTCAGGAACAAAGAGCTGCTATAATCATACAGGTGCAGCAATATCTAGACGCAGGTGTATTACGGGAATGCCGTTCCCCATGGAACACGCCCCTTTTTCCCGTACAGAAGCGGGGTCTGCCAGGTGAACCAAAACAATATAGGATGGTGCATGATCTACGAGAGGTAAACAAAAGATTGATTATTGACACCCCTATAGTACCAAACCCTCACACACTGCTAAATGACATACCTCACATTGCCAGTTCCTTTACAGTAATAGATCTGGCTAACGCTTTCTTTTCAGTACCACTAGCAGCAGAAAGCCAACCAATAACAGCCTTTACTGTAGATGGTAAACAATATTGCTGGACAAGGTTGCCCCAGGGAGGGGCCACATCACCTTCAGCCTTTTCTGAGGCATTACATACCGTTATGCAGCAATGGCAGCCATTGAATCAACAAACAAAACTGTTACAATATGTTGATGATTTACTGTTATGTGCCATTTCAGAGCAAGAATGTAAACAGGAAACAGTACATTTATTGCAGTTTGTATGTGATGTGGGATGTAAAGTCAGTAAGGAAAAACTACATGTTGCACAACCACAGGTGACATTTTTGGGGCATTGCATCTCCCAAGGTAAAAAACACCTAACTACAGACAGAATACAGGCGGTACAAAACACACCTATACCCACCACAGCTCGACAAATGAGAGCATTCTTGGGTTTAGTGGGATATTGCAGAGAATGGATTCCCAATATCTCCGCATTACTTGACCCTCTATATGATACTGTGAAGGGTAACACTAAGGGTCCACTGAACCTTACAGATATACAAGTAGACGCCTTTCTACAAATGAGAAACACAATTGTTCAAGCTCCAGCACTGGGTCTTCCAAACTATACCAAACCATTTACTCTTTTTTGTCATGAAAGAAAAGGTTTTGCTCATGGTGTGTTAACTCAAGAACACGGCATAAGACAAAGGCCCCTGGGTTACTACTCAGGAAAATTGGATCCTGTAATCAGGGGATCGGCCTCCTGTGTGCGAGCTGTAGTGGCTGCTGCTATGCTCAAAGATAAGGTCAGTGATATTGTATTGGATCATCCATTGACCTTACAGGTCCCACATGCAGTCACGGAACTACTGAATGAAGCAAAAACAAAACATTTGTCTACAGCACGATTAACTAAATACGAGGTAGCTTTACTAAGCCCCAGCAACCTCACCATCAAAAGATGTGCTGTGTTAAATCCAGCTACTCTGTTACCACAGGTAGAAGATTTAACAGGGGGGAATAGTGGTAATGGTGAGGACGACACTGACACACATTTTTTCCCCCCACATGATTGTTTGGCTGTCATGGATTCTGAGCACCAGGGACTCCCTAATGTCTTTGAGGATCCCTTACCTAACGCAGACTTGATTCTATTTGTGGATGGCTCTAGGTCCTATCATGATGGCCAGCCCAGAACAGGATATGCTGTTACTACAGAACATACGGTGCTCATTAAGAGAGCCCTGAATCCTAGCCAATCTGCTCAAGAAGCAGAATTACAGGCTTTAATTGATGCGTGCGTACTGGCCGAAAATCAAATAGCCAACATCTACACAGACTCCAGATATGCTTTTGGGGTAGCACATGATTTTGGCCCCATATGGCGCAGCCGAAATTTCCTGGGAGCCAATGGCAAGCCAATAAAACATGCAGGCCTCATAAAAACATTGTTTGATGCACTGGCTGCACCAAAGCAGGTCGCTATACTCAAAATAAAAGCACACACAAGAGAACAAACAGTTGAAGTTAAAGGTAATAGACTTGCAGATAAAGCTGCAAAAGAAGCTGCATTAATACCAGTCAGCATTAACTATGTAAATATCCAAGACCAGGGGAAACCAGTTGATTTGCAACTACTAAAGAAATTGCAAAAACAGGCCTCCCAAGCAGAACAGAAAGAGTGGGAGGTTAGAGGAGCAAAGGTAATAAATGACATTTGGGCCACGTCAGAAAAATGTTGCTTACCTCGAGTATTGTACCCTATGATGGCAGCGTTGGTACATGGCCCTACACATATTTCTAAAGATGGCATCACCAACTCAGTATTTAAACATTGGATTGCGCCAGGTTTTAGTGTGGTTGCCACAAAATATGTAAAGACGTGTGTGATATGTGGAACAAATAACCCTGGCAATACTGTGCCAGTACCAGGCAAAGTTACACCCAAAGCCTGGTACCCATTTCAGAGATTGCAAATAGATTATATACAGTTACCAAAGTGTGGCACATATGAATATGTTTTGGTTTGTATTGACCTATTTTCGGGGTGGGTGGAGGCCTATCCAGTGGCCAAAGCAACAGCTAAAAATACGGCCAAGAAATTGCTAGCTGAAGTGGTATGTAGATATGGGGTTCCAGAGGTTATTGAGTCTGATCGAGGAACACATTTTACAGGAGACATAATGCAAGCTATCATGGCAGGAATGGGCATTACACTGGCCTTTCACACGCCATACCACCCCCAGAGTAGTGGAAAAGTGGAAAGAATGAATGGGACACTCAAGTTAAAAATTCAGAAAGCAATGAGGGAAACAGGCAAAACCTGGGTAGAGTGTCTACCCTTAGCCCTCTACTCTGTAAGAGTGACCCCCAACAAAAAGACTAAGCTAAGCCCTTATGAAATATTGTTTGGAGGACCTCCTAAAACAGGGTGCTACTTTCCACAACAGATGGAACAGAACTATGGGGATATGGTGACTTATATGGGAGAGTTACAAAGACAACTAACTAAAGTGCATGGTCTAGTGTTCTCTTCTATTCCAGATCCAGATAGCCTACCTGGCACCCATTCTTTGGAGCCAGGAGATTACGTCTTCATAAAAAGGCACGTCAGAAGGGCGTTGGAACCCAGATTTGAGGGTCCATATCAAGTGCTTCTAACTACACCTACCTCAGTGAAATTGGAAGGAAGGGATTCCTGGATACATGCAAGCCACTGTAAGAAGGCTACCACACCAGATCCCAATCCTGACCACTAGCTGAGGTAATATACAGGAATGACACCTGATATGTGCAAAATGCAACACAGAGCCTACACATGTGTTTTGTTTTTCCATCACATGACTATAATACTGTCTGCCGCTCCAGGGCTATTGCAAGAAAATGTGACAGTTTGCACAGGTAAAGGTTACATACACCAAGAATTACCAGAAAACAATATGACTATATGCGAATGGAACATTACAGATCTCTCAAGCATAGGGAGAAATGTAACTGCAGATACATGTTTTAAAAGCTATTTGAGAGATGGCACTTGGGACATGGAAGACACAATAGAAAATAAAACTGGAGCTCAGGAATTTGTCTGGCCATGTGACAAATTAAGTGTAAAAATAAAAGGTGGAAAGGTGTACAAAATTTTAGGAGATACACACACTCATATAATCTGGGCAGCAGAATTAAATAGTACTTTTGAGTTAAAAGGTACCAATGAAACTCAATGTTGTGAGCAGCCTTTTCTGAAATGGCTAGAAAGTTATGAGGCAAAGAATCAAATAGATCAGTGTGGAATTAGAACTGATACTATAAAGTATAACCAAACCAATAATGCTACAAACTATCAAGATAAAGTAATAGTTTGTGCCAATAATACACAGATGCAAGATTCCACATTAGGGTTAAGGCTTAAATTTTATATCTTGCAATTACAGCCTAAGGTGGTAACCAACACAATTGTAAGGGTCCCATCTACATGTCTAATGATGGGAATAAGAAAACAAAGAACAATAATAAGGTGGAACATTACTTTCCCGACAGATAGTCAGAAAAAGTGCAAGCGGGAGTGGTATGATACCTTGTTAGGAGCTACAGGGACGGGATTAGGCATAATGAATACAATAGACACTGAGGTCATAGACACGAAACTTAGCAAAACAGGAGCAGATCTCAGTAAAATAGTTCATATGCAAGCTGATTGGATGCCCACAGTCTTTAACCCTTTGACTAAAAACATACAGTGGGATAAAGAGTTTTTGCAGATATACAACAGAACCATACTCAATAGCTGGAGTACACAAGTAAACATTACGAAATATGTAAATTGGACCCAGTGTACGTTGCAATATTTGTATCAAAAGCAGCAGAAGGATACTGCACAAACAAAGCTTATGACTGGAAACATATTATTCTATAGAAAAATGTTTAATCTGACCAACCAAGAAAGGTTCAAGTTAGATGGAAGAAAAATAAGATGTGAAGGAACCTTCTGTGCAGGGACTCTAGAAACATATACAATAAAAACAAAAGTTCAAGTATGTAAATTTATTGTTATGCCCATGATTTTGCAGGATGGTAACCTATGGACACCTGCATTCAAGGGACATTATATTGATAACAAAAACAGGTCACATAATTTAGACCTCTGTGATGACACGGACATGGGACCAGTATGCCCACAACAGACTGTTATCTTTGAACCATGTTTACTACAGCATAATACCAGCATTTGTATATGGACATTGCATCCGAAAGAAAAAGAATATGAGACATTAATAGAGGTGGCTCCTCAGATGGTTTGTCTCATCACATATGATGAAGTAATAACACAAACTTATGGACTAGCTTACCCGTTCTCAGGGTGCTTAATAAATGTAACACATTTACAATGGCAAGGAAAGTTGCTAATGTTCTATAAAGATAAAATGACACAGGTGGACAAAATGTTCATGTATAATGATTTAACATTACCTCAACTGACCTTAGATATAGGGATGATAGTGAGGGTAATTAATGAAACCAAGTTACTAAATGATCATCTTAAACAGGTAAATTATACCAATAATCATGCTAAAATGGTAACTATTATTGAAGGAAATGAGCTAAAAGGTATGGCTACCAAATTGAAGGAGGATTTGGAAAAGCATTGGTGGGATGTATTTACAGGAGCGTCCCCCTCAGTATCTGCAATGTTAAATGTACTGATACATCCAGTACTGATACTATGCATAATTATTACACTGCTTAGTTTATGGAACTGTTTTATTGCTTATAAAATGTTTTGCGCCCCCAGACCTTTTCAGCTATATTGATACCTTATCCTTACCTTCCTATTCAAACTATGTAGCACAAAAGGTGATCCCCTTTTTGTGAAATAAGTGACTAAGACACTTGCCGGGTGCACTGCATATTTTTATACCTAATCTACCCCTGATTTATATTACAAGCCCCCCCCTGGATGCCTCCTTTCATCATACCTTAATAAGATGAATGTATGTGGATTATAAGACTTTGACTGAATGTATCTTTACCAGCATCTAGGGTCCAGAAGGGATTCCATTCATTGAAGTAGGCAAAGTGCAGGTGTAATCCACAGACATAAAGAGACAGGTAGCATTTTAAAAGTATGATAAAAAGGAGGGTCTGTGAAAGTTAATATGGTAAAAAGTATATATTGATCAAACTTATAAAATGAAAGTTGCTTTACTTTGTTTTCCTGAATATAATACTGACACAAGTGTTTTTTCTGTTTCTTTCTCATGTGAATATGCTGAGCTATATGTCAAACAATCCAGATATCAGAAAGGAATATCTGTTTTACAATACGCCCAGAGCCCGTGGTGAAAATGAAGACAATGAACTATCCTTGGAGATAAGCAGTTACAGGCCTTGACATCTTGAGCAGTGACTAAACAAAAAGATGTATAGACTCTTTTCTGCTGATACTATATCCAATTTCACTGTGAACATGCAATTATTTCTAGATAACAAATGTGCCTGCGAGCACACTTTTCATGTATAAATAAAGCGGTCTGACTATAGCGCAGTCAGAATTGATTCTCATTCAGCCCTGCAAAAGACTGAGTGTGTCTCTTTCCTATCGATCGATAACCCATTTATTGCACAGGTACCAGAGCCGATAAGTTACACTATTGGGGTGTAACTCTGACAAGCGTTTAGTAGATAACTTTTGAAGGCCAAAGTAAAAAACAAGCTGGTATGGCCCAAGTTCCTGTGGTGTTTCTTTGATTAATGAATAAAGGCCACAAGCTGCACACAATTGCTACGGCCATGCTTGGTATTCATGATGCTACTTTTGTGAGACCAAAGTGCTAATCACTAAGATACCTGTGAGAGTCATAACTGGCATATATTTTGGATTAATAATTAAGAGTACTATTAACTAGCACTTTCACCTGTAGCATGCATGCTGTATTGTTGAGCTTCTCACTCTTTTTTTCAAAAAGAACGTTGCCTTAGCTAATCCACCTTCCAAAAATGTGTCTAATGAGTTCTAATCCTGACTCACACCCTTTATCTGTGTGGAGGTTGGTTGTACTCTACTATGTATGTATGTATCGCTTATGGAAGAGTATGCTAAGCATTTTATTAATAACGATTGGGACATGATTTTAAAACAACATAAAGTTTATTGATTAATTATGCATATTTCTTTATGCGAATTACATAAATTTCCCTTGATATACGCTCCGTTCAACTCAAACACAAACAAACCCATCATATGATCTTTGATGTAACAGAGTGTGGATTTAGGTCATTAAAAACACTTCAAAGTCATTGTTCAAAGTTTAGCAAATATGTAAAATGTGAAAAGGAATAATGAGGTTACAACGTTCCTGCATAAGTACCCACTGGATTGTGTTTGATCATTTGTAAACAAACTCAACGGACCTCCCACATTTGGCGTGACGTATACATTTCTTATCTTAACGTACCGGAAGTTAACATCGAGTAACTTTTAAGGTGAGTAAATTGCTTAGTATCCATTGCTTATTATGTTCCATTGCATAAAGGACTGGAGGTGGGTATGTTTTTCGACTTTGCATTCCTTACTTGTATTGCGAATATCCCATTTTTACTTAAAGTACTCAACGCAACTTACAATGAGGAAAGATAAGATCCATTCCTTGATGAATCAGACCCTATATCTCAGAATGTCTATAACATGATATCCTTATAGGCAGACAATTGCCCAGTTCACTGTCTGTCAAATCTAAATCCAACCACTAGATGGCAGTTTATTAACATAAATGTTCGGCAGTATATTTAATAAATGTTGATGTTTGTAATATATTGAATAGACAATTCCAATAGATCAAAATCCTTAATATAAATATCCTTAAGATCTCCTTAATGAGCCTATTTATCAATCAGCAATCCCCTGTCAAATCCCCGAAAAAGTCAATTTTCGATTCACAGCAAAATTGACATTTATGATCATTGCATTGCAGCAGATATCTGATATCTGCTACTTTGTATCTGTCTTCGTTTTACTGAGCAGTCCACATAAAAGTGTACGGGGACTGCTCAGTAAAGCTCTTTAACAATAGCTGAAAATAAAAAAATGTCTCTTTTTTCTTTTTCATGTTCAGCTGGCGTACATTTTTGTAATTGGAAACTTTCAGTGCTATCAGCTCTGCTCCAGAGAGCAGATATGGACAGCACATGTGTGAAAGGATCATGTGATCCCTCCCTGTCACATGATAATAGTTCCTCGGTATTACATTGGGACAGGTCTCTGTGCACATGCCCAATACTTTCGGTCAGCGCATGTGCACTAGGAGTTCAAAGATGCCATCATCGCAAGTTTCTTTGCAGTGACCAGTCAGTGAAATGGTAAGTGTTAAACTTCACAGGGGCAACAGTTTATCGTGACTGCTGTCTCTGCTGAAGTTTTTTTTAAAAATGAAAGATAGTTTAATCCTTATCAATGCAATGAGGTTTGGAAACTATCTTTCATATTATTTGGTGCTACATAAATATGCCCCTTTATCTCTTTTCCTCTCTTAACAGCTCTTGCTCCTCTTACTGAGTAGTTTTAGCTACTCAGATTAATTTCAATTTAATCCAACTTTATTGTGTTATACTTCATTGTATGCTTAGGATAATCAGTGATTTCAATGATTTCACATCTTTAACAGATTTAACAAATTTAGCAGTATGGTACTGTACCTCATTTTGTAGATTTAATTGGGCTTCAGATCTATATGCAGTTAGGCTAATGTGGATGAGTAGCAGATAGTATGGCAGCGGGGGGACCAATTTAGACTAATAACAGCAGACTGATGACATAAACTGAAGGCGAATTTCACTGCAGCCACTTCCAAACGACATCCACATGGTCCTGGCCATCCAAACAATCCTAACCACTCAGCAGTATATGGGGCTGGTATATAAGGCAGGGAATGCTCCACAATCCCCTCTGCAAATCCACTAACTAGACTGATCCCACCTGTGCCTCCGGCGACTCCTGCAGCTCCCACCACCTGTACCACCGAGCAGTCAGCAGCAGAAGGATACAGTCACAAGAGCATAGGAAGCAGGACCGCAAGCTATGTTTACTCCTAGCAACAAGTACAGCACTGCTTTGTCCATGATTGTTTTTTCATTACTAGCACACAACTATGGGGCCAGCAAGATGTCCTGATGGCAGAAAGAGCCGAAGTAGGTGGAAATAAGCAGTCCAACAGTGTTCTCCAGCAGAATCTCAAGGAGATCACTGCAGACGTCTCGGCATCCAAGCCACGGCCCAATGTATATATTTTCTAAATGCATACAGCTCATAAAATTGTGTAATTAATGTTTTAATGGGATACAGAGCCGGATTTACACCTCATGGGACCCTAGGCAAGATATCAGTTTGCCCCCCCTTCACACACACAGTGGCCCCTCTCACACACATAATACACACACACACACACACACATAATACACGCACGCAGTGGCCCCTCACACACACACAGTGGCCCCTCACACACACACACACACATTATACACGGACGCAGTGGCCCCTCTCTCACACACACACACAATACATGGACGCAGTGGCCCCTCACACACACACACACACACACACACACACAATACACGGACGCAGTGGCCCCTCTCACACACACACATAATATACACACACACACACACACATAATACACACACACATAATATATACACACACACATAAAATACTACCCCACCCCTCCCCCAACTTACCTTTTTCCATCTAGGAGCTGTGGAGTCTTCATCCCCTTCAAACATGGGACGGCACCTGTCATGTGGTGCACGTCCCATGTGACACACAGCAGGCCACACATAGGAGGGAGGGAGGAGACCTAGCCCCGTGTGGCCCCTACCCCGATTCGCTGGGGGTGGGGTGCCGCGAGTCGGGGCAGGGTCCGAATTTTTTTTTTTTTTTTTTAATTGCTCCTGTCCCCCCCAGCTGTGCCCCCCGAGAGCCGCTAGGTCCTACGCAGGTGCCTAGGTTGCCTAGTGGTAAATCCGGCCCTGGTGGGATACATATATTTAATTACTGGAAGGCATTTCATTTATGTACAATAATCAAAAAGATTAGATGTGTTGCATTCTAGTTGGCTAAATATTTTACTCCAGCTTCGCCAGTTATCTGTAAAGGGATCAGATGTGATGTATTCTATTTAGATAAATGGTATGCTTATTTCTCTAAACTATCTGTTTGCTTAAGAATGTAGTGCCTGATTCATTACTGATCTTATCTTATCTTTCCTCATCTTAAGTTGCTATGAGTACTTTAAGAAGAAACGGGGAAGATACGAAATTTGCAATTCTATAAGGAACGGAAGTTCAAAGACACGCCCATCTTAAGTCTTTTAAGCAATGGAAAATAAGATGTAATGGATCTTAAGCAAAAGTCCATCTTAAGATCTTCTGGCCTGATTCATTAAGGATCTTAACTTAAGAAACTTCTTATTTAAGTCTCCTGGACAAAACCATGTTACAATGCAAGGGGTGCAAATTAGTATTCTGTTTTGCACATAAGGTAAATACTGTCTGTATTTTCATGTAGCACACAAATATCAACTTTAAATTTCAGTGTACAAATAAGCTGTCAAGTATTTGTGTGCTACATGAAAAAACAGTCAGTATTTAACTGATGTGCAAAACAGAATACTAATTTGCACCCCTTGCATTGTAACATGGTTTGAATGACTGAATTAATGAATCAGGCCCCTCATCTTAAGATCCTCATTCTCAAGACGGTATTATGTAATGGGAAATTGAGAGGTATGAAGAGTTTGTTTACAAATGTTAAAACACAATCAATCATGTGTATATTGTATGGTGGCTAAGGGGTTAGCACTTCTGCCTTATAGCATCAGCGTCATGAGTTCAATTCCCAACCATAACCTTATCGGTGTGGAGTTTGTATGTTCTTCCTGTGTTTACATGGGTTTCCTCCCACACTCCAAAAAAACATACTAGTAGGTTAATTGGCTGCTATCAAATTGATATCATCAGCTATAAATAGCTGATGATAATAAAATTCTTGTTACTTTCGCTAGCATTTGTATAATTAGATTACCTTTGACAAATCATTTTAAAGTGTTACTCAGTTAAATCAACACACCTTTTTAATCACTGACATGAAAGATCGTATAATGTGTTTGAGTTGAACTGAGCGCATGTAGATGCAAATGCATAAAATTCGCTAGCATAAATAAATATGCATATTAGGTAATTTAAAAAAATAATATATGCTTTAAATTCACCTAAACTATTCTCATGAAGGAATCCCCCAATCCACCCATCTGCGGAGGCTGGGAACTGCTCAAGCAATGAAGAGGTGGGACACAGTTACGCGAGTGACAGACAGCAGTGAATATACCTGTCAGAAGGCACTGCAGAGCATTGAGGGTAGGCATTGGACTGAAAGTGTAGCAAAATAAGAAGAGCATCTAACAGAATTAGTGGCCTTTGCTCCTTTTCAGGTGAGATATATATCTATACTGAAATGTCACAATTTACTCAATTCATTGGTTAATTAATCCTGGATAATAATAAACCCCTAAATATCTCCCTTGAAAGGTTTTTGTACCCTGTTGGAAGAAAATATGGACTCCAAACAAAAACGAAAAGGTGGAGCTGAAAAAATCAGGGAGAAGAAAAAGAAGAATCTTGAAGCTGATGCCGAAAAATGTGTTAAAATAACTGATATGTTCAGTCGTCATCAACAAGGTCACGATATTCCTGGGAAAACATCCACGGAAGAAAATGTTTCAGAAATGCAAATTGATCAAGAAATTGAAACACAGTTATGTATTCCAGATTCCGCAAGCACCAGTCAACAGAAGGAACAGACAGTTATATCTGTGTGTAAGCACCAAATTTCCACACTAGCATATGATCTAATACCCCAACAAGATATCAGCATTGTCATGAAGAAATCCTTGCCAGAACAAGAGGGTGAAAAAAAGCAAGATTTAAATGAAACCAGTAGCTCTCCATGTACACAAGGTTTAGAGTCCCAGTCTTCATTCAATTACTTTGTTCGGCCTAAAACAAATCAACTACCTTTATTTTTTAATTATCACCCAAAACAAAACATCAGTGATCATGTCCTAAAGAAAGCTTTCCTTCGCAAAGATGGATCAAACTGCAAGTGGCTGACCTACTGTGAAAACCAAAACGCTGTATTTTGCTCTGTCTGTCTTGTCTTTTCAAAGACTTTTGTAACAAATCCATTCATTGAAAGAATGACAGACAGGAGACATATTCAACAAAGAATTGAAGAACATGAAAAAGGTTTAATGCACAGAGCCTGCGCTGAAGATTACTATTCGAATGCCAGCAGTGCAGATATCAATAACTTACTGCTTTGCAATCATATGTCTGTACACAGAGAACAAGTCAGAAAAAGATGTCAGAGCGTGTCATAGACATTATAAAAGTGATTGGTAAACGCGGACTTAGCTATAGGGGAAACAAATTTGAGGCTGCATACACTTTAGAGGACATTTCTGTTGATCACAGCAATTTTTTAGAGTTTGTTTTACTGCTCAGCAAGTACGATACTTGTCTTTGAGAACACGTCAGCGATTGCATAGCAAAAACAAAAAGTTGCATTCAAGAGGAAAGGGCAGAGGGTCGTTTTTAACTTTGCTCTCAAAAACAACTCTTAACAAAGTTATAGAAACGATAGGACAGCTTATTCAGGAGACCGTGGCAAGTGATGTTAGAGAAGCTGGGATGTTCTCAGTACAAATTGACACCACTCAGGATATCACATCAAAAGATCAGTGTTCTGTAATTGTTTGTTATGTAACAGATCAAATTCATGAGAAGCTTCTTGCAGTGATAGATTGTGAATCTTCTTCTGGTGAATACTTCCATAACTTGGTAAAGCAAGTTCTACAATCATGCAAAATAAACATAACAAATTGCACTGGCAGTTCTACTGATGGAGCAGTAAACAAGGACAATATAGAGGTTTCTCTACATGGTTGTCAACCGAATCTCCAGACCAAATTCATGCCTGATGTTATGCGCATGTACTGAATTTAGTACTGGCAGATACCACAAAGGTAGTTATTGCAAGCGCATCGTTATTTGCTTTAATGAGTGATGTTACAGGAGTCCTATCAACGAATGAATACATGGCTAAATGTCAGTCAGGACCCTCACCATCGAAGACTCTCTGTGATCGGTGAAACTCACAGGTGGTCTAAAGATGCAGCACTTAGAAAAGTATTTGGATCATTTTCACAACCTGATTCTGCTTTGTACATTGACCTTGTTGTCACATTGGCAAAGATTGAAGTGAACCCAAGTTCTAAAGCTGAAGTGCGCCTAAAAGCAAAAACATATGTAGAATCTCTTCTTAAATTCGAGACCATTCTCACAGCTCAAATTTTTGTTCGTATATTTGAATTGACATCACTGTTGTCAAAATATCTAAAAGTGGTTTGGACATATGAAAAGCTCATTACATGGTGTCTGGGACACAGGAAAATCTCAGAACACTTGTTAGGGATTTTGATGTGGTAATTTCGTAATGTGAGCAAATGACAAACTGCAAGAACTTGAAGATTGTGAACTTGAAGTACAGACCACCCTGCCTCTAAAAAGTTAAGGAAGAAAAAAACCAAGGCTGGCAGTCTGCTCTAGACAAAGTTATATGTGATGCTATTACAGCATATAAAATACAAGTACACAATGTGATCCTTGACGTAATCACTGAGAGCATAAATCTACGTTTTCTCGCCAGTGGATCACTGTAGGCCGACTATGCTTGTGTGATCCCTAGGAACTTTTCCATCATAAGAGAACAAGGACTTCAGATCCCAGCAATGGAACATCTAAGTAAATCAAATTTGATGAAAACGCCACAGCTTAAAGTTTGCTCTGTGTATTAACTAATTTAGCTTTGCACTGGGAAAAATAAAAGACATCAGCGCTAGAAGAATATACTGTTAGAGTGGCAATAGAAATGCCTGCAGAAGTACTGAAGGCGGTGACATGGAAATGGAGCTGGTGAATAAGCCATGTGCGACATGTAAGAACTGTGTAATTTGTTGCTATCAAATACTACAGGGATACAATTTATTAACAGATGCCTATAATGTGATTGGCCTGGCCTACAAATTCATACTGACTCCATCATTCACACTAGTTGCTTGTGAGAGAAGCTTCTCCACCTTGAGGTTTATCAGGAATCGACTGAGGAATACTGTATCCCAGGACCATTTGGATTCTTTCATGCTAATTTCTACAGAAAAAGTCCTGCAAAGTTCACCATGACCAGAGTTTTTGCAGGGTTCTTAAGGTTAGATTTTCTATGGGGGGAAATCACAAGGTAAAAATAAGCTTAAGTGATATGTAAAGGATACAACATTTATATCACTCCTCACCAGTGGCGGATCCAGGAGGTGGGGCGATAGGGGCGATCGCCCCCCCTAGCAGACACTTGCTGCCGACGGCTGCACACTATGTGCAGGTTCGTCCAGCCGTGACAGGCAGGGACAGTGTGCTGCCCGGCTGCTCTGATTGTGTTTAAAACACAATCAGAGCAGCCGGGCAGCACACTGTCCCTGCCTGTCACGGCTGGACGGACCTGCACATAGTGTGCAGCCATCGGCAGCCTGAGATTTTAAAAAGGGGCAGGGCCTAAACCGCCCCCCTAAATCGCCCCGGGTAGAGTACTTTTCTAGATCTGCCCCTGCTCCTCACCCACAATGGAGAGATTAGAAGCAATAAATATACAATTATATAATTATATAAATAGCAATATACCATTATATAATTCAGTACAATGTTGTATCCTTTATATATTGCTTAAGCTTATTCTTAACATGTGATTTCTAAATAAGTCTCTTTGGATTATTTTAAGACTTGAAGGTAATTTAAGTCTATATTAAAAATACCTAATAGAAGTTACAGCAAAGGTGGCAGCAGTCATAAAGGATGTGGGAAGTTCAGCAGAGCCTCTTGTACCTGGTGGAAGGGGTCATGTTGGAGGATCTGCTGACTTATGTTTTTTTAAATTGTAGTAAATAGGTACTTTAATGCAGTTCTGTGCAATATTTATGTTTTACATGTTTTACTTGTTATTTAAAATAGTTAAATTATTTTTGGTTTGATGCTGTGGCTTTCATATAGTATGTTATGATTCATTAAATTACTATGGCCAGTAACATCGCAAAATATATATATGTAACACCCCCCTAGTGGTGTTCTAGTAAAACCCTGCACTTCAGTGAATACAGGAGGGGTCACCTAGAGGGTAAGCTAGAAGTTTATAAAAAGTTACATAAACTGGTTACCATGGTGATAACCCAGCCCAGCCTGTGAGACTGAGTGAGAGGAAGGAGGGGCTGTCATTAAGGGGGGAAAGGAGATAGAGAGAAAGAGAGGACACAGGAGAGGAGAGACAGAGGAGAGGAGACAAAGGAGAGGAGAGATATAGCTGGGGACCTGGGGTGGAAGCTCCCAGGCTCCCCCAGCATTGCCTGGCTGTCTGAGCTTGGTGACTGAGCCAGGGCAAGGAATGTGTGCCCTGGATGAGGGGGAGAACTCCATGCCACTATAGATAACCCGAGAGAGAGGGGGACACTTCGCATGGAAGAGGCCCTGGAGTGAGGGCTGCAACAAGAGGCATGGTAGCTGTAGTGTCAGATCCTGAGGCTGAGAGTACACAGAGTGATGTGTCAGAGCACAGGAGACATCATCCCCGCAGAGGAGGGATGAGCTGCAGTTGAGAGGTACACAGAGTGTGTCAGAGCTGCATGGAGGAGAAGCTGCCTGCCTATTAGCATCCATGTGAGTGCCCTTGCAGAGGAGGGTGATCTGCAGTGAGTATGGAGTGCAAGAGACATGTAAATTATGTTATTTAACATCTGGATAACATTAAGAACTGTGCTGGAGAGAGTGAGGAGCTGTATATATTTTTCTTTATTGCTGCAACCATTATGATTATCGTGCTGGAGGAAGAGGAGTGTAAATAAAAGTTCAGTTTATCATAGAGATGGTCTGGCGCCCAAATTATTGTGACTTTTACACTGCATTACAAAGTGACATTACCTGTGTCCCACTAACTACAAAGAAACACCTGCATGTGCAGGGACCCCCTGATCATTTACACCCATGCCCATCAGCTAGCCAGGGCTTGAGAAGGAGGTGCACTGTGTACCCTTTGCACACCACACTACACACAGTGACAGGGGGTTACATATATATATTTTTTAAAACATTATAGTTTTGTGCATTTTCATGGTGCTCCAGGTGATTTGCACAACAAGGGAATTGATCAGGGTGGGCAGAAGACGAGGTGTGATACACAGCGTGCAACAATATTGTGCATGGAGCCCACAGCTGGTGGGCCTTTTTGTTTTAAATACCAGGGCTGATTTTTAGTCCCAGTCCGGCCCTGGTCTTTGACCGTGGAACTCAGTTTGTGGCACTATTTTGGAGAGCTTTCTGTCATGTATGTGGGATCAAGTTGAATTTCTCATCCGCTTACCAACCCTAGAACAAACGGTCTAACTGAAAGAACCAATCAAGAGCTGGAGAAATTCCTCAGATGCTATATCTCTGCCAAGCACGATAACTGGGTCGACCTATTACCTTGGGCAGAATTCGCCCATAATAACCATTGTCACAGCTCAACTTCAGTCTCTCCTTTGTTTGCCCTTCAGAGATTCCACCACAAGCTTTATCTGTTCTCGGATCTACCACCTTCCGGAGTTCCTGCCCTAGATTCTCTTTTTTTCAGAATTTTTCTTCTTGGTGTGCCCAAATTAAGCAGAAACTGTTTCAAACCTCTACTTAATCAAGAAGTCTTTTGATAAAAGGAGAAGGCCTGCTCCCATTCTTTCTCCAGGTGATAAAGTGTGGTTATCCACTTGCAACCTTTGCCTCCAGGCTCCTTTCAGGAAATTTGCTCACTGCTTCATTGGTCCATTTAAGATCTCGGAGGTAATCAACCCTGTGGTGTTTAGATTAAAATTACCTCCCACCATGAGGATACCTAATGTATTTCATGTACCCCTTCTAAAGCAACTTGTTATTAACAAATTTTCTTCCTCTAAAAAGCCTCCCGTGGCTGTCTGTACAAGACAAAGAGTATGAGGTTGATTCGTATTTCCAGGGGCTCTTTTCAATTTCTAGTTAACTGAAAGGGTTACGGACCCAGAGGAACGTTCTTGGATCCCTACTAAAGATCTTCATGTTCTAGATCTTTTAAAAAATGTCATAAAAAATTTCTACACAAACCTTTTAGGGTGTCCAGTGTCCACCCTTAAGGCAGGGGGTACTGTCACAAATTTACTTGCTCCTTTGCTGCTGATTTCCCTGCCTCTGTGTACAGCTCAGCACTTACTGGTTTGGGCATTCACATGATTGTGGCTGGGAGGTGGCATACACTATCTGCAGACTATATAAAACTCACTTGGACACTGCAGCCTTGTCAGAGCAACCACTTTGTGCCTGGCTCTCCCTGTGTTCCCTGAGCTGTTTCTTGTGTTTCTCTGTGTATGAACTTTGGCATATTTAACCTCTGCTTCTGGATTCGCTTCTGACTGTGTACCTGTGTATCCGACCCGGCTATCTTTATTGACTACTCTGCTGCCTACGCACCTGTGTATCTGACCCGGCTATCCTTACTGACTACGCTGCTGCCCGTTCACCTGTGTATCCAACCCAGCGACTCTCCTGAGCGTGGTGCATCATTAGTGTATCCAACCCGAAGTTCCACTGTATACAGCTTGGATTCTTCAGTATGTGCTGTGTTTCTTCAGCTAACTGATCCTGTTCCTCTGGGCCATAATACACTACCTCAACAGCGTCTATTCTCCTTTATACTGCCGGATCTCTTAACTTCCACAGTGGAATGCAAGCGTCTCCAAACCCACACTACGCTGACACCTGCTGCGCTGCTGAACATCCACACTTCAAGCAACTGCTGGGTACCCAGCCTGAAAACGACTTACAGCAAGTATAACATATTAATTAAGACTTTTCTTTCATGCCCACTAATATTGCAGACACTGCGGGGGAAGAAATTGTACACTACTGGTTAGAACAACTCAGCATAAACTCCACAAACCTCCTTCCGCAGATATATATATATATATATATATATATATGGAAACTTTTGAAAGTTAATAAATTTAAGTGAATCAGATCGATAAAATCTGAAGCATAGACATACAGACATACATAAGTACACCACAGTTTGTATCAGAATAGGTGGCTCAAGTGTTTAAGGCTGGTTTAAATTAGAGATGCGCAGGCTCAGTTTTCTAAAAACCGAGCCCCCCGAACATCGCAAATCTGAGTACTGGGCCAAGCCGGATCGGTACTTTCCCGACTTCCTCGGATCTGACATCGAGACAAAACGTCATTATCGCTTCTCTGGATCTTGCAGGTTTTAGATTCAACAAGTACCTCCCTCCCCAGGAGATCCAGCGCCAATGCTCACACAGAAACAGGAGGTGTAGCAGCATTCTTGTCTCTCTCTAGTCTCCAGTGTCATTGCTCAGTGCCATTGCTCACACAGAAACAGGAAGGGTAGCAGCATTCTTGTTACACTCTAGTCTCCAGTACCATTGCTCACACAGAAACAGTAGGGGTAGAGTCGTTCTTGTCCCTCTCCAGTTTCCAGTACCAGTGCCATTGCTCACACTGAAACAGGATGGATAGCATCATTCTTGTCACTATCCTGTATCCAGTGCCACTGCTCAGTGCTCAACAGAAACAGGAGGGGTAGCAGTGTTCTTGTCACTCTCTAGTATCCAGTGCCAAAATCTTCAGAGGCATTGCTCATTGCTCAATATGGATCAACAGAAGAGCAGGAGAACCAACCAGCTGCTCGCACTAGTCATGATGATACTAGTCCTTCTACGTCATTTACTAAAGCCTATGCCCAAGGGCATAGTGGGTTGAAGTCAGGGAAACTGAAATTCAAAAATCAAGATTTTACATTGGTAAAGAAATAAGCACCTTTAAAAAAGGGAAAGTTCACTATAGAAAAACATAAAATTGCCAACATGCCAATCTACACACGCAGTGACAAGGAAAGTTTCAGGCCTTCGCTTTTATTTATGAGTGATATTTCTGCAACTGTCAGTGAGGCATCTTCTTCTATTTCTCATGATGATACAAGACCTTGTCATTCAGAGTCTAGAAGAGGTGCCAAAAAAACAAGAGCGTAAAATTGGTGCTGGAAAAACCAGTAAGGTAGTAGAACAAAGTGTGTGTTCAGAAATGTCACAATTCCCTGAGGAGAGTGTAACCACGAGTATTATGTCTGAGCCTGAACTTTCTGATACTGTACTCATAAAGAAGCCTCCTTTTACCATTCTTGCAAATGTGTGGCTGAGCAGAACAAGTATAGCTGAGGATATAGAAATTGAGGATGCCTCTTTGGATTTGCAACAGGATGACTGGGAGATTTGTGGAGCTGATGATGGCGCTAATGATGATGTTGATGATGAAGATGCTGTTTGTGTAAGTCTTGCACCAGTGAAAGCAGTTTTTGTCAGTGGTAAGAAGAATGCCATTGTCATGCTTGGGCATAAGACCACAAAAATCCACATCTTATGTGTGGAATTATTTTTACCCAAATATTGACAACGGTTGTGTAGCTATTTATAGTGTTTGTAAAGCCACAGTCAGTAGAGGTAGGGACCTTTAACCATTGAGGAACCTCATCCATGTTACGCCATTTGAAGCAAGTTCATGGCAATCTTTTGGGAAATAAAAGCTTGTCCAGCATCAGCTAGCTCCCTTCTCTCAGCTAGATCCCAGCACCTGCAAGCTACATGGCATCACCTTCCTCATCAATTTCCTCATTAATGATCGGAGTAAATGCTGCATCCAAATTGCTAAGGCAAGATGACTCCTCCCGTATCCAGGATTCTTCAGAAGACTCTTTGAGCATTAGACACACTGCTGCTGCTGGGGGTGGATCTTCATCCCAGAAGCAGATCAACAAGAAGACTAATAGTATTTTACAACAATTGACTGTTAAACAATCCGTTGCAAGAGGAAGCAAGTATGACAGCTGTCACCCAGTCGCACAACGGATCACAGTTGCTATTGTGACTATGCAAGATCTGCGACCAATCTCCACCATTAATGCAGCAGGTTTTAGACAGTTAATTGAGGTCCTGTATCCAAATTCCATCCTGACACCATTTTACTAGAAAAGTAATTCCTCACCTGTACCAGGAGGTTACAGAAAACCTAATTATTGGGCTACAAAATTCCCTCTACCCACTGTACACTCAACCACAGATATCTGGACAAGTGAAACTTGGCAAACTGTGACAGCCCACTTGGTTGGTGAATCACCTTTAGCAGTAGGAACAGCAGCATCTAACAAACAATGACAGATCTTTCAAAGGCTGGCTACTCTGTGTATCACCTGCTTCACTCAGAGGCGTACCACTGACAACCTGTTAGAAAAACTAAGGGAGGTCATTGCAACATGGCTTATCTCGTTTGGACTCTCCTCAGAATATGTGATTTCTGATGACGCCACCAATATTAGGGGAACAAAACAGCTGCGTGAATTCCATCACATTCCCTGTTTTGCTCACACAATCAACTTGGTAGCAAAGAGCTTTTAAAAAAATGACAGGGACATGCAGGAGATGCTGTCTGTGACCTGAAATATTTCAGGACATTTTCGTCATTCTGCAACAGCATGTAGGAGATTGCAGCAGCTGCAAGAAGAATTGAATTTGTCCTGCCACCAACTGAAGCAAAAGGTGGTAAAAAGGGGGAATTCCACCCTTTATATGCTTCCGAGGATGGAGGAACAGCGAAACGCCACCCATGCTTACTCAACAAGCCATGACATTGGGAAAGGAGGGGGAAATGCACTTTAGTCCAACGCAGTGGAGAATACTTTCCGTGTTGTGCAAGATGTTTAAACAATTTTGAAGTAGTCAACTGTGAAGTAAGTTCAGACTCTGATAGCTTGAATCAAGTGTGTTATTTTCATTTTATCGCTAAACATTGTCAATGCGATTATTGTGGTTCCAATACACAATAGATATAATTGCATTTACAGTAAGCCATGCTAAAGCATAACGATAAAACAATAAACAGGAAGGCATAAACGGAATACATTTCATTAAGCCAGTGCCCAGGTTCAGATACAGTCATGTTGTCTGTTGTCAGGAAGACAGGAAGAAGACACTCAGAGAGGTCTTTATTGGTCCAGGGTTAACGATGTTCCAGTTGTCTGCTGGTCATAAGTCAGTTCATTTCATCTTTTACAAGGGTGGGGGGCATTTTACTCAAACCTTTGCCTACGTGTCTTCCCGCCGAATATCCAGTTCAAACTGCCCCATAGACAAGGTACTTTTGAGTATTAATCTCATTTTGCTCATAAATTGCAACCACTAGATGCGATCGCTACTCTGTCGAAACCAGGTTATTGCTGGTGAAATAAGCTTTAATTTGAGACCAAACTCTTTACCTCTTAGAGGACCTGAACCATAAATACCTTTACTATAGTTTTATCTATATATAAAGAATCTCTAATAAATTATACTAATAAATAAATGTGGATTGGAACCTTAATAAATGTGTGTTATTTACAAGTGTAAGTGCGAATGTAAATGTGTGTGTTATTAATCCGTGCTATACGTGGCGTACTAATCGCAATCACATGGTAAAACAATATTAATCATTTTAGTTTACTTCATCCAATTATTTGTCTTTTACAAGTGATTCCCCTATTTAGACTTTTGGAAAAGCAACAAGAGAAATTGAAGGCAGGGATGAAGCAAAACAATTCTGCTAAGTATGTCGGACTTATAGATAAAGTACTGTTCACTAGGAAGTGTGCAACTTCCTAGTGAAGTGGGCAGAATTAGGTCCCAAACGCCACGATTCCCGGTTTGTCAAATGACGCGGTTGCGTAATGACGTCACATGGGACGGGGCCAAAATTACACAATTTTGTCCGCCCAGCCCCCCTCACGCCCACCTCCACTGGCAGGCTCCCGTAAGAGAGCTGAAGAAGTTGGTAAGTATGGTTAAGCTAAAGGTAAGTAACACCATCTAATCAAAGTAGACAGTGGCAGCCCCAATACGTGTTAACTCTTGAATCAAGTGAGCTTGTTATTATCCAATAAGCCTAATGATGGGTTGAATGATAAAGGATAGATTTACTGCAAAGTACAGATGCGAAGACAAGAGACCGTTTATGAGACTGTACATAAATAAATAAATATACACAGGGATAGTGAATCTGTTTGGGGTTCTTGCTCTCACCTCCCTCTGCAGTCATTTTAAAGCAGCAATCTTAAATGTTCAAATCACTTTAAATTTTATTTTAGTATCAAAACAAATGTGGACACTTTCCAACATCAGTAGTTCTTCTAGAAGTAGTGTAAAATATAAGCATGGATTCAGCTGTATCATTAGAATATACCAAAAGATACACAATTTTTTTTAAGATTACTGTAATGTGGAAACTGGGTTGCGAAAGAGTGAATAAACTGTAGCATCTGGTACACATCTGGGTCCTGACACTTTGTTGCTGACCTTAGAGAAGAATGTTGCACAATCTATTACCTAAGGCAGCATAAAAAAAGCAACACATACAGATGTTGAATCTATCATTTTATAGTTTTACTATTCTCATAATACTTCAACACAGTACCCATAGGAGACATCATCATCATCATCATTTATTTATATAGCGCCACTAATTCCGCAGCGCTGTACAGAGAACTCATTCACATCAGTCTCTGCCCCATTGGAGCTTACAGTCTAAATTCCCTAATATATACACACTCACACACAGACACAGACAGATAGAAAGGGAGACACTAGGGTCAATTTAGATAGCAGCCAAATAACCTACCAGTATGTTTTTGGAGTGTGGGAGGAAACCCACGCAAACACAGGAGACATCTTTTTAATTTGATTGGAGGGTGCTCATGTCACCCTGTATGACTGAAAAATGCCACACATAGACATGGTGATTGAAGCAGAGCATTGAGGGTAATCAAGCACCCACAGAGCAGGCTCCTATGGCAATATCCACACTGCTGCTTTTATACGTGTTCACTTTAACATAAAGGCATTCTATGACAGAGAACAAAAATGCACACACTAATTGTTATGGCTGATACTTCAACAGGAGAGGATTGGGAACTTAAAGTGGCCCTGGAAAAATTGTTGATGTGGCCTCATGTGGGCAGGACCAAATCAACTGTAGGTGGTGCCAATACAAAAGTAGGTGGGATTTAGAACTACTAGAATTTGGTTGTAGTAACATTTTGGAAAATCTAGATGTAATGACATCTCTAAAGTAATGTAGGGAAAAAGCTTTCAGTTCTGTGTTATAAAACTATATGAATCCATTTGCATGATCTGCGACTGGTTTATGCCTCTATGCTCAAACTTGTTTAGTTGCCTACTAACACATCCTTCCAATTCCTTCATAGAAACATATCTTACTTTGTTTAATAAGTTTAACCATTATGAAACATGTTGGCACAATCGTATTTGTTCAGTCTGCCAGAGCAGCATATGAGACCTCACCACACAGTTGCATCTTTCACTCACGTCTTGAGAAGCAAACAACCAGTCAAATCTCTCTCTTTTAATATATAAAAATGTGTACTGTGTGTTTCAAAAAATGTCAGTGCAATGGGGGCTGGCCATATGGTCAACAAAGTGATCTGAGACTAGGACCAGTGGAAGGTAGAAGGCAGGCAATGGAATCAATGCAAGAACCATTGAAGTATCACCAGAGCCGGTATAAGACTCTGGGGGGCCTGAGGCAATTAAGATAGGAAGGGGGGGGGGGTTTATCATTTTAGACACATTTTAACAAATACACAGCAAAACAGAGTGCACTATAGTTAGGTGCACACAGTTCTGCCTTCACAAGCAGTACAGTGTGAAGCGGGACATACCTTCCAACTATCCTTGTTGGGCCAAATCCTGACTAAGCGAGAAAGTCACTAAAATTCGGGAATGCCCCACCAGATTTAGGACAGTTGGTAGACTTTCCTGCTCTCTCCTACCTGTTCTTGTCACTTTTGCCACCTGTGGCTGCTGGTGTCTTTAGATCAGTTGCTGCTTGTCTGGATCCTGGAATGTTGGAGGCTCTATTTAAAAAAAAAAAATGATGCATGAAGTTTAGAAAACTTCCACCATCCCTAGCATTCAATCAATGACACCCACATTTAATAATTAGCCTCTCTCCAGCTTCAACAATAAAATAATAGTACTCACATTTGATAAATAGATCTATTTCCCTCCCTTCAGACCTGACATTAAATTAATATTATACACATGTAATAAACAGACCTATTTCCCTCCAACCAACCCTAACATTAATTTATTAGTATTCCCATTTAATACATAAATCTATAACCCTCCTTTGAAATAACCCCATAATAAATTAATAGCATTTACATTTAATATAACCATTTCCCACAACCATCCCCGGCAATATTCACATTAAATAAATAGCCATTCTCCTCAAACTCAGCCCCCCAATTCAATTAATAACTCCATATCACAACAGCATTAAATTAAAGGTCCTGTCACACCACCTTAATTTATTAGGCCCCACCAATCAATTAAATTGCCCCATCACCTCCCTATTGTTTTCTATGTGCAACCTCCCCCTCCCTATAGTTTTCTCTGTACAGCCCCTACTTCCTACCATTTTCTATGTGCAGCCTCCCAACCCTATAGTTTTCTATATGCAGCCTCCCCCTTGCTATAGTTTTCTCTGTGCAGCCCCCCCTATAGTTTTCTCTGTGCATCCCGCCTCCTTTTAGTTATCTCTGTGCAGCACCCCTCCTCTCTATAGCTATCTCTGTGTAGCCCCCCTCCTCCCCATAGTTTTCTCTGTGCAAACCACCTCCTTATAGTTTTCTTTGTCTGACCCTTCTCTATATAGTTTTTTCTGTGCAGGAACCTCCCTATAGCTTTCTCTGTACAGCCCCCAACCTATAGTGTTCTCTGTGCAGCCTACAGCTCCCTATAGTTTTCTCTGTGCAGCCCCCCTCCCTATAGTTTTATTTGTGTAGCCCCCTCCCTAAAGTTTTCTATCTACAGCCTCCTCCTCCCTTTAGTTTTCTATGTGCAGCTTCCCCCTCCACTATTATTTTCTATATACAGCCTCCTCCTTCCTATTGTTTACTATATGCAGCCTGCCTCCCCTGATTGTAGTTTTCTCTGTGCAGCCTCCCCCTCCCTATAGTTTTCTCGTTTACTCTGAGCAGCCCCCCTCCAAATAGCTTTCTCTGTGCAGCCCCTCCCTATAGTTTTCTCTGTGCTACCCCCCTCCCTATAGTTTTCTCTGTGTAGCATCCCCTTCCTATAGTTTTCTCTGTGCAGCCCCATCCCTATTCTTTTCTCTGTGTAGCTCCCCCTTCCTTATAGTTTTCACTGTGCAGCCCCTTCACTTACCATTAGTTGCAGGGGCCTTTCTGCTGCTTCACTCCTCAGATCAGAAAGGGAGTAAAGCGAACACACATTATAGCAGCCCTCTCCCTATAGTTTTGTATCTGCAGCCACCCCCTTCCTGTAGTTTAATAAATGTAGCCTCTCCCTCCCTATAGTTTACTATATGCAGCCTCCCCCTCCATACAGTTTTCTCTGTACAACCCCCCCAATTGTTTTCTCTGTGCAGCCCCCATCCCTATAGTTTTCTCTGTGCAGTCCACCTCCCTATAATTTTCTCTGTTCAGACCCCTCACTTACTTTTAGCTGCAGTGGCTGTTTTGCTGCATTGCTCCTCAGATCAAACAGGAAGCGAAGTGAACACTTCCTGTCTGAGGCCATTCAGCAACAGGTAGCCTTATGATTGGCTGCCTGTTGCTTTCCACTGACCACCATTGCCTTTGATCGTAGTCGAACCCCCTTCCCCTGCCCGCGACCCCTCACCCGTGGCGTGGGGTGGGAAAGAAAAAAATAAGGAAAAATAAATAAATCTTTGGTTCTTAACTGGTCATACCGCATATCTACTGTCCTCACTCAGGAGATGCCACCTCAGCATCTAGGTTTATGGGAAGCTGAGCAATGTGCAAACATTTTTAGCATCATCATTTTATTCAGTGCCATCAATTCCACAGCACTGTACAGAGGATATTTGTCATTCTCCCCACTGGAGCTAACATTCTCAACTTCCACAGACTAGAGTTAATCATGTCATCAGCCAGTATATTTTTTGGAGTGTAGGAGGAAACCAGAGCACCTGGACGAAATCTATGCAAACACAGGGAGAATATACAAACTTCACACAGATAAGCCCCTGGTTGGGAATCAATCTCATGACCTCAGCTCTTTGAGGGAGAGATGCTAAACGCTGATCCGTGCTTCCCTACATCACATCAAAATTCAACTTGATTGCACTTTAGAACCAACCACTCCTTTCAATAAAATAAACTTTTCAGTTTTCCTTCTAAAATACTACTGGCTTCAGCTCATTTTTAAGAGTAAGGACCACAACAAGGCCCTATGCTGCCAGTTTCTCTCCTATAGTGCCACCAGCCCATGCTAGCAAAGTAAGATAATGCTGCGAATAAGATAGTTTTTATTTGTTTATTTTTTGTACATATATTGCAGTTTTCATTTGTTTACATCTATGACAACATTTTGAATGTTGACTTTAGAACCCTGTTCACATTTTAAATGTCGACATTTTAACGGTGCTGACATTATAAGCCTGTAGACATTATGACTCTCGACATGATGTTTTTTTCATATCCAAACCATTGTCATGTAGCTAACTTCTAGAATGTTGGAGTCTTGTTTTGAAAATCTGTAAACATTGTATTAGTATGATATATGTTAACAAATCCTGAATGATTAGGCTCTTTAGTTCAAACACTACACCCATTATGGCCAGCTATAACTACCCCTTGCACAGGCATATATAGACAATAAAATATAAGAAAATGTGTTGTCAAAGTGCTAAAATCAAATGTTAACATCTACCTGCCCCATCTGACTACTATTTAGCATCCCAGTGACCACTGAGACCACAGAAAACACCACACAGATATTATGCCCTCAAAAGCCATTTAATCAAATCCCCAAATTTTTCATGACCCCAGCCAATTCATTATTGCCCTCAACCACTTCATTAAACCCAAGCAACCAATTCATGAATATGACACCCCAGGCCATTTCATTACTCCCAGTAGCCAATTCATGACCCTCTCTCAGCAATTTCATCCCCCATCTACCCAGACATTTCATCACTCATCCCCTCCACTCATTTCATCCCCCAGTCATTTTATCACCCTCTCAATTAATTTATGATCTTCCCAGCCAATTCATCAACCATCTCCCCAGCCATTTTAACACCCACCCTCCAGTCAATGACTCACCCCTCAGCCATTTCATCAACCCCTCTGCAGCCAATTTATGACCCCCCCAGACATTTCATCACACACACCCCAGCCATTACCCCCAGACATTTTATTTCCCCTCCCCCCAGGTTGGGTTCTTAGTCCAGTCTCGTGTGGGAATGCTTATCTCACGAACCCAGATCAAGAAACAGGGCCGCATTTGCATGTAATTAACAGCAAATAAATTTGCTACAAGGCTGCCTGTCTGCAATAGTGACTGTCAGGGCTGCTCTTTTCAGACCATTGGTACGTTAATGATTCCAGTCAGACTTGGAAGTCCCAAGGATGGTAAAATAAATAAAACAAAAAAACAAATGGTTGGTAAAGCAAAATATTATATTCTGTCAGTGTCCACCCCTAAAGATCCTGCAACCACCCCCAGGATCTTTGCCTTTTCAATACCACCATAATGAAACATTTATGTCTTTTGAAGATATATGCAGATACATGTGATGCTTAATTATATGGACACTGACTTGAGCAAGCGGAATATGAGCTGCAGCAGGGCGAGGCCTGTTTGAGATGGTTCTGTAGTTTTTAAATCCATGTGGAGACATGAGGGTATGGTGGGCACAATGTTTCCCCCTCTACAAGCCTACATGGAACATAGGGAGACCCTCAATGACCTAGAACTGGAGTCCATCGGCTAAAATTCCAACATCAACGGGTGCACCAAGGAGAGAAGAACAGATAAAACAAGTTTGGAGTACAAATATTCAATAACCATTGGAAATACTTACAGGTGCTAAACAATATAAATTTATAACAAAAAACAATATATACCAAACAGCAGCTAATCCTAAAAACTTAAAATAAACTATTCAGAAAGCACACAATGCCTGGTGGAGGATATTAACCTCAAATAAAAAAGCATATATTCTGTGTCTGTAGGTCGATTAAAATCACAACATTTATTAAAACCATTCGTACATATCTAAAATATAAAAACAGTCAATTTTACCGGCAATAGATAAGTTTGTCATTACAACTATTTCTTGGTATTATTATAATCAATAATTATAATCCAAAGTTGAATATTAGGAGTTGACTAATGTACTCGCCATTCAGCAACCCTAGGGGGTAAATGTATCATACTCCGGTTTGTAAAGGGAAACTTGCCTTTACAAGGCAGCACCGCTTTAAATTTTAGCTGTCAACTCGCCGATTTCCGGGGACTTGGAAAAAACGGAGTATGATCCCTAGATGTTTCTGACCAAAACCGTAACTAATATTTTATTGCCTTGTACAGGAGAGAATATTGATGCCTCAACTCTCTCAACTTTGTTCATTTTCCCATCCTACGGTGGGGGCGTGCCTAGACCTCTACAAGCAAGACCATTTACCAACTCAGTACTGTGCTCCCCTACCTGTTCTTGTAGCTTTCACTACCTGGTGCAGCTACTGCTGTCTTACACTCACTTGCTGTTTGGCGGGTTCCTAGAATGTTGGAGTCCTGTTTGGAAAATAAATAGTTATTCCTCCTGGAAAGCTGAGCAGTGAGTGAAAAATCTAGATCTCCCTCCCCCTAAATCATCCCCAGAAATTAATTAATAGCATTCTGTAAAAGGACCTGTGGTTGCGCCTCACATGCACACGCTATCCTCTTATTCAGTTCTCAGTTACACTCGTTATAAAACTCGCACTTTTTTGTACTTTTCCTTACACAATATTGCCTTACTCAGTCTTTTGACCACACTAAATAACCCTTAAGCTTTACAGAATTATTTATCCAATAACCACTGTATCTAAGCAGTACTTCACAGTATATATTTGTTATGAATAATCAATACTCACAACATTTGTATGTTTTAAATCAAAGTATTTTACTGTAAACACAGAAAAGCTTGTATTCACAGTTCACACATATATCATAACGTTGTTCAACATAACATAGTATATCAATATAAAATTAACCTTAGGTTCACCACCTTTATTCCTTACACTATTCTAGTTTTACATATGTATCCTTGATAAGAATTAGCATTTATAATATTGATTTAACCATCACAGATATCAAAACAATATATGCATATAAATAGTCAAATCAACATTACAAACATATAGAACATATATATATATATATATATATATATATATATATATATATATAATTATCAATGATATTTATCAAATCCTTGTATCCTGGATCCAATTCTTGATCTGCAATGTAGGGAATGTTCCTGTAGTATAGAGTCCTTTTCTGTAGCGTAGTGTAGATTTTCTGTAGTATAGTGTATTCTTATCTTTTGTGTAGTGTAGGTTAGTAGAATATATATATTTTCTGTAGTGTAGTGTATCCCTATAGAATAGTATACTGCCTTTCTTATAGTGTAATATATATATTTTCTGTAGTGTAGTGTGTCCCTATTAACCCTTTCCTGTAGTGTAGTGTGTTTTCTTTTATAATCCAGACTCGGAAACTACCGGCCTCCCCAGCAGCAACGTGTGATTCACCACACACACATGGACCTGTGCGGGCAAGGAGTGATGATGTCATCACCCCTGACGTCTTCCCCCACTGTGTGCGTGCCGACTTGATCGGTTGTGTAACATACAAACTGAAGGATGAAGGTGGTCTGGGAATGGTAAACCCAGTGCTGTCCCAGTAGCTTGCTTTCTAGTTTGGGTACACCCCTTTCTCAACTCATGGCTGGATGGGGGTCCCTTAAAAATATTAAGAATGGACTCCTCCCGGCGTATGTGGTTCAGGGTTTGAAGATGACAAGGAAATGGCAGATCGAGGTAATTGAGACAAAAAACTCCTCTAGGAGGGTGTTGGAGAAGAGGATTTTGTGTACTCACTTTGATTTTATTATTATTATTATTATTAATTTTTATTTATAGGGCGCCACAAGGTGTCCGTGGCGCCGTACAGGGACAAAAACGAATTACAATACAAGGTGAGACAGCACAGTACAGTAAACATAAAGCACAGTAACTCAGTAAGCTCAATGCACAGCTAGTGAGGGCGGGGGGAGTATCCGCAAATGACGGGGCCCAAAAGGAGGGCGCGGAAGACAGGGAGACCCCAGAGGGGGGAAGAGGGCCCTCAAGGAGGAGGGAAAAGTAGCTGGAGAGCAGAGTTAGAAGTGGTGGAAACAGGAGGAGAGATGGCCCTGCTCAGAGGAGCGTACAATCTAAGGGGAGGGGTGGACAGACAGAGAAACACAGGGGAGAGAGGGAGAGTAGAGGGAAGGAGGCAGGGAAGGGGGAGAGGCAGAGGATAAGGTAGGTAGTTAAGTGGGAGACTGGAAGGCTTTAAGAAAAAGGTGGGTTTTTAAAGCTCGTTTGAAACTGGACAGGTTAGGGGAAGTCCTGAAGGAGGGAGGGAGCTTATTCCAGTGGAGGGGGGCAGCGCGGGCAAAGTCTTGGATACGCGCGTGGGAGGAGGTGATGAGGGGGGGAAGATAGGCGACGGTCATTGGCAGATCGGAGAGGACGGGATGGAGCATGAGTAGAGAGGAGGGAGGAGATGTAGGGTGCAGTGGAGTTGGCGAGGGCCTTGTATGTAAGAGTAAGGAGCTTGAACAGAGTTCTGTAGGGGAAGGGGAGCCAGTGGAGGGATTGGTAGAGGGGGAGACAGAAGAGGAGCGGCGAGAAAGGAAGATAAGCCTAGCGGCTGCGTTAAGTACAGATCGAAGGCGAGCGAGATGAGAGAGGGGGAGGCCAGTAAGGAGGAGGTTGCAGTAGTCCAAGCGGGAGAAGATAAGAGAGTGAATAAGGCATTTAGTGGCATCTTGGGAGAGGAAGGGCCGGATGCGAGCGATGTTACGCAGCTGGAAGCGGCAGGATTTAGCAAGAGAGAGGATATGGGGGCCAAAGGAGAGAGAGGAGTCGAGGGTGACACCAAGGCAGCGAAGTTGGGGGACAGAGGAGATAGAGGAGTTGTCGACAGTGATGGAGAGGTCGACAGGGGATGAGGTATGGGGGGGAGGAAAAACTATCAGCTCGGTTTTGGCGAGGTTGAGTTTGAGGAATCGAGAGGACATCCAGTAGGAGATGGCAGAGAGGCAGGCGGACACCCTAGAGAGGAGGGAGGGAGAGAGATTAGGAGAGGAGAGGTATAGTTGAGTGTCGTCAGCGTAAAGGTGGTAGTTGAAGCCGAAGGAGCTGATGAGTTCACCCTGGGAGGAGGTGTATAGAGAGAAGAGTAAGGGGCCCAGAACAGAGCCCTGGGGGACCCCGACTGGAAGGGTGGACGGGGGGGGGAGAGAGACTCAGTGGTGGTGACAGAGAAGGATCGGTCAGTGAGGTAAGAGGTGAACCAGGACAGGACAGGGCCAGAGAGGCCGAGAGACTGGAGGGTGTGGAGGAGGAGGGGGTGGTCAACGGTGTCAAAGGCTGCAGAGAGATCAAGGAGTATGAGAAGGGAGAAGTGGCCCCTGGCTTTAGCAGAGAGGAGGTCATTGGTGACTTTAGCCAGGGCAGTTTCAGTGGAGTGAAGGGGGCGGAAACCAGACTGGAGAGGATCAAGCAGGGAGTGTTCAGAAAGGTAGGAGGTGAGACGGCTGCAGACGAGCCTCTCGAGAATTTTGGAGGCAAAGGGGAGAAGAGATATGGGGCGATAGTTCGAGAGAGAAGTGGGGTTGAGATTAGACTTCTTAAGAATGGGGGATACGAGAGCATGTTTGAAGGAGGAGGGGAAGATGCCGGAGGAGAGGGAGAGATTAAAGAGGTGAGCGAGGTGGGAGCAGGTGGTGGGGGAAAGGGAGCGAAGAAGGTGGGAGGAGATGGGATCTAGGGGACAGGTAGTAGGGGGGGAGGAAGAAATGAGAGAGTGGACTTCCTCGCCCATGGTGGGGCAGAAGGAGTGGAGGGGAAGGTGTTTAGGGGGGGAGGACGGAAGAGTGGGAGGGGTAGAAGAGAGAGTGGAGGAGGAGATTTCAAGTCGGATGGCCTCAATTTTAGAGGAGAAAAAGGAGGCGAAGTCGGAGGCAGTCAGGAAGGCGGGGGTGGGGGAGGGGAGGGGGCCAGGAGAGTGCTGAAGGTGGCGAAGAGGCGGCGGGGGTTAGAGGCGAGAGAGAGGGCAGAGCTGTAGGATGAAAGGATGAATTTAAAGTGGAGGAAGTCAGCCAGGGAGCGAGATTTTCTCCAGTGACGTTCGGCGGTACGGGAGCATTTTTGGAGGAAGCGGGTAAATTTGGAGTGCCAGGGTTGGGGTTTGGAGCAGCGGGGGTGGATGGAGTGGGCAGGGGCGACTGCAACCAGTTACTGGTTGATGTGCCCCTGTTACTAAAGGATTGTCCAGGTGATATGTGCTCGAAAAGCTCTGTCTTTGGTGAATTCCAAGCGGATTCCTCCTAAGTTTAGAGATCTCACTTGGCTTGCATTTCACTGGAGGCTCTACATTAAGGGGAACCTGAAGCATAGGGTTGTTGATTGTTTTTGTCCACGGGAGGAATGTTATGGGGAGTTGGAGACAATGGACCACTTCTTGCTTCAGTGTTTTTTAACACAGAAGTTTACAAAGGAGTGTCCTACTCCTTAGGCATTCCGTGTGTTTCGGGGCTTAGTCATCTTGAGTGAGTGTATGAAGCGCTCAAATGGTGTGGGGATTTTGAACACTTGTTTTTTAGTTAGTGCAGTTGTTAGATTTTACAGTGGAGTGCATGATGTTTAGTATCCATTAGGGGCAATATTATTCCCTGTGGTGAGGTGGTGGATAGTTTCCTGCAGGAACTTTGCAAAAGAAGGAAAATTAGTAGGGCCGGATGGATGCTATGAGCTGGGGTAGACTCTGGCGGGGGTTGAGACCTCCCTAAGTGGTAGCTAACATCTGGCAGTCTCGAATCTTGGCTATCTATCCTGTGCTTTCACTATTAGATTTTATGTAAATCCTTTTTTTTTTTTAAAGTAAGGTTTACATGCATTTAAAGTTTGTTTTCATTTACTGACAGTAATGGCTGTGGGGTTTGTATTATATATTGGTGGTGGGGTTGTTATAATGCAGAGTATTGTGTATATAGTTATCTTATTTGTGAAGTTACACAGTAGTGTTTTTGTGGAGGGATTGTTGTAGAATTAGGTGTTATGATAATGTGAAGTTATGTTCCTATTGGTCCATTTTACCCTTTGATGTTGTCTATAGTCTATTTTATTTTGGACAAAGTAATATTGGATTCATTTTTGTTACAATGTTTAATAAAAACATCAACCCTTGCAAAACTACAGCCACTTATTGAAAATTATCAAAATGCTATCTGCCCCCACTTTGCCACCTGATTTCATGCCTAAAATGTTGTTAGGCCAGGCAATAGACAAGTGGTTTGCATATAACTGACCACCCTTTGTTGTTCCCCACTATCAAATTGGTGGCCAAACAGCATTTAATCCTTGCAAAATTCTACAGCGACTTATTCAAAATAATAAAATATGATTACTGAATATAAACTCAGTGTTGCAATTTATAAAACTTTCTACTTTGAAGCTTCTTTTGTTCACAAATGATACAACTTCAGTGGTTTTATCTCCTAAAGGTCTTCAAGTGATGCAATTTGATTTCCTACATTTAAAACAGGCCACAGATTTTTCTGGGACCCAGCTTGTTATGTTCCCATTTCTTTCCAGACACCCCTTTTTAGAATCTTTATTGGGGCTAAGATATTTTTTAGATCATTTCCTTTCCTTTATTTTAAAGGATAAGAGGATTGTCTGTAAAAAACTTTTTGAAAAGGAATCTTGTTTAAAAAATGTTCTTAATAATAGTCTTAGGGGTCTATGCAAAAAAAGTGCTATAAGCCATTAAAACGAAGAAAAGCAGTTTTCTCCAACTGTACCTAATTTTCAGGATTGAAATATTTGTCTCAGAATTGTTTTGTGATTGGATGCATTTTTTCTATACTGACCAAGTGCTATGTACTATATACTATTATGTATAATGGATGCATATCTCTTTATCTATTGTTATTCTCAGGTCAGTGTATGCAGAAATTGTTATCCACTTGTATGGTACTATGCAAAAAGATAAATTTAGAGTGACACTATTGATGGTTATCATAAGACACATATGTTGTCTCAAAGGAGACAGAGATATATTTGATCAATGATTTCAAGAGCTGTCCATGAAAATTCTACATGCTCCAGAAATGTTAGATGCATTGCAGGATGAAAGCATACATTTGTATTAAACATATCTGTGTTGTGCAACTTAGGAGTGTGTAAGAACTTTCTCAAAAATGGTTACATATTAAAGCTCAGTGATTTTTCCCTAATAAGGTAATAATCCCTGGCTCAGATCATGGGAGGGCTGTAACATTATGCTCTTTGTGATGAAGAAGCTGAATGAGTCAAATATGTCTCCTCCCTCTAGCATTCTCCCTCTAATATTAAGATCAAGGGGCAGATCTCGAAACTTCCTGACATCCCCATCCCCCCTGTATGCACATCTCCACCCACATTGAAAGCACATTCCAGAAATTCCAGTACCTCAAGGACTGTGATCATACAGCAATCTTCAATATCTCTGTCTCTTTTACACTAATCATACAATCTGCACTAGAATTATGTCACCACTACAGGGTTTACTTATAACAGGATTTCCTGTGGAAGTAACAGTGTGAAACACTTAACAACAAGAGCTGAAGGTATTAATTTAGTAATTGCATGACTTAACCTTCTCTTGATACAGAACAGTTTTAATTATATATTTAGAAATTACCACAGATATTTCACAATTGTTTTCAAATGTAGATCTGATAAATGTAAATATATAAACTCGGAAGATTATTTACGAACTATAAAACGCACACAGCACAGCGCATGAAATTTTACACAACTGCACCTACTTTAGCAGGTTTGTGCACATTATTTTTTGTGTTTACCTGCTGTGGTGTTTTGTGGCATGCTAGAAAATTGGTAATATAAAGCCAGGTTTATAGTTGAAAGTAAAGATGCCCTATTCGCACACTTGTGTTTCCACGGCTGTTTTAGTTAGTGCAACCTGAAATCTAGCATATAGATGTGTCTGGAGCACAGTTGGAATATTTGCATTTGGTTTACGGATACACAAAACATATACCTTCTAAGTAACGTATCTAATGATACCTGAAAGGTAAAATGGGATGAATGCAAAGGAGCATGGTTATCTTGCTTCTGCATGCCCTTAATGTACTGAACTTACACATGAATGCCTCCGATCTGCTTCTCTAAGTATGCAGGGTACAGGGCCGAAAGTATTAAATACATTCAACTTAAAATACAGGCACAAGTTGTACACATTCACAGTTTAACAAATTATATGCACATAGGCAAATTTTTAAATTACACAAATGGACTTGTGTGCAATTATCAGTCCTAAAGTATGCATATTATGTAGAACAGTAAAAATGTTATTACATAGTAAAGCCATACTTGCCAACTCTCCCGAAATGTCCGGGAGACTCCCGCATTTCGGGTGAGTCTCACGGACTCCCGGGAGAGTATGGCAATCTCCCACATCTCCCACAGTGGGCATAATTAGGTTCAAAATGCTACGATTCTCAGGGAATTGTGGCATTGGGGGGGGGCGGTTCCAAAATGACGCGACGCTAAAGCGAATGGTGCCTAAAAGTCGCCAACGCTCTGCTGATTCCATAGCTGAGGAGTTTTGAACTTCTACTGGCATCAATGTAAGCACAAAAACTGTGCGGTGGGAGCACAGGAGATGTTGCCATGGCCGAGCAACTGCATGCCAGCCTCACATTTTCAAGACCAATGCCAACCGTCGGATGGAGTGGTATAAAGTACACAAACACTGGGCTGTGGAGCAGTAGAAACATGTTCTGTGGAGTGACTAAGCATGCTTCTCTGTTTGGCAGTCATATGGGAGAGTCTGGATTTGGCGGATGCCAGGAGAACATTATCTGTCTGACTGCATTATGCCAACTGTGAAGGTTGGTGGAGGAGAGATAAGGGTATGGGTTAGGCCTCCTATCTCCAGTGAAGGCCAATCTTAAAGCTTCAACATACCAAGTCATTTTGGACAATGCTATGCTTCCAACTTTGTGGCAACAATTTGGGGAATGCCCTTTTCTACTCCAACATGACTGTGCCCCAGTGCACAAAGCAAGGACTACAAAGACATGGTTTGATGAGTTTGGTGTGGAAGAACTTGACTGGCCCGCACAGAGCCCTGATCTCAACCCCATTTAACAGCCAGTGCCGTAACTAGACATTTTAGTGCCCTGGGCGAGACAGGGCAACGGCGCCCCCCATCTAAGTGGGAGTGACATTTGCCAAGTGGGTGTGGCCAACCTAATGTGGGGGTGTGGCTAGCACTTTACTGAAATAACTCTGTTACACATATTTGCAAGTGCATAATATATAACTATATATATATATATATATATATATATATATATATAGTGGTGGGATTCAAATAAATGAACAACCTATTCTCTGCCCTAATGACCATTTAATGTATGCAACAATATATACCGAAAGGTATTCTGATATTTCATGCACTCAATACTCAAATAAGAACAGTAAAAGAGACACACAAAACTAGATTGCTATAAGAAAGAGTTTTAAAATGTTAAAGAAAAAATATTAAAGAATACCTTACCTGACAAAAATCTGTTATTTAATATTATATTCATATTATTGCACAGTAATGCCCCAGTTCATATTATGTCAGAGTAATGCCCCCAGTTCATATTATGCCACAGTAATGGCTCTCTTCATCACACTCTGCCATGCAGCTTTTCTTTGCCCCTCAAAACAGTGCGATGTAGCTTCCTATGCCCCTCAAAACAGTGCGATGTAGCTTCCTTTGCCCCTCAAAACACTGCGATGCAGCTTCCTTTGCCCCTCAAAACACTCTGCCATGCTGTCTTCCTTTGCTGCCCCTTGCTCTGTTCTTTCACTTACCTTTTACATCGGCTTCTTTCTTCTCTTTTCATCCCGTCTTCTCGCGACTCCTCTCTGCACTGACGTCACACCTGACATTCAGTGCAGGCGGAGCAGTTGCCGACGTAGCAGAGAGGTGATTTTTTTTTTTTCAAGGAGGCTTGAAGGAACCAATGTAGTAGAGGAGAGAGATAGAGAGACTGTGTGTGAGGGAGAGAGACTGTTAGATTTATACTGGGGCGAGAGAGAGAGAGAGACTGTGAGATTTATACTGGGGTGAGAGAGAGAGAGACTGGGCAGTCCCATTTTCCACCCATCACATCCCCAAATTCGTGCACATAGATATATATGGGGCGACTGTAAGAAGATAGTGAGGAGGAAAATCTGCCTCTGCAACATTCGATTTGTCATTAAACAAAACAGGGCAATAAATCTACACTCAATCATCCAGAGCAGCAGGTCTTTTTGGGTGGTCTCCCAAGATCTGATATTCCCTGTAAATTTATCCAGCCATTTACAGATACATTTCTTCCTGATATCCATAGTGCATCAGTTACATGTGAGGGAGAGAGAGGGAGAGAGAGGGAGAGAAGGAGAGGGGGGGGGGAGAAAGAGAGAGAGAGAAGGATCCACTTTCACACTGGAAAGCATGTGCCTTCCACTAACAGGAAGTTTGGCATATATACTGAATATATAGCCAAAGTTGACAAAATTGTAAGCCATCATAAAGAAGCAGCAAAAGGACAATACAATACTTGTCAGAGGACCATTTTTTAAAAGTGGTGCCCTACAGCTGTTTTGGTGCCTGCAATGGCACTTGTTTCAAGGGCTGCCTTATCAAACACATAATATAAAGTGAAGGTTTATATGCATAACTTGGCGCCAAACCGCATCCCCCTTAAATTTATTATGGGCTCACTAAACACCTGAAGAAAATATGTGCATATGCAAAACTGGAAGTGACGAGTAACATCACCTAGCAACCAAACACCTAGTCCTAAGACGGAAAACAAACATAAAAGTCTGCTATTAGCAAAATCAGAAGTGATGAAACGCATCACTTAGCAACTGTACATCTCTACCTAAACTGGAGGAATAAACCTTGTTAACCAGGTAATCTATAAACAAAGGCTTAGTGGAAGTTAGAGGTGACATAAATGTCACCCTGACAACCAACAGATCGAGTAACACTATAAACAGGGCTCTGGAGGGCTCCTTAGAAATAAAATTACTTTAAAATCTGTGCGGCGACCGCTGACCATACCTTCCACGGCCACCGCACAGCGTTCAGATAAATCCACGGGGAGGGGGGAAGGGGCTATTGATCAACACTGCCGCCTCTCTGCTCCGTCTCCTCCCCTCCACTCACTGACTGTCGGGCATGACATCATCAATGTCAGTGAGTGAAGGGGAGGAGACGGAGCAGAGAGGAGGCAGTGTTGAGGCAAGGTAAGGAAAGACGTGGGGAGGAGGAAGGAGGGCGCCGATTTTTAAAGTGTACATGCGGCGCGCGGGGGGGGATGGGCGCTGATTTTTAAAGTGTGCCTACGGCAGAGGGCAAGGATTTTTAAAGTGTGCCTGTGGGCGGATGGGGGGCGATTTTGACAGTGCGCCTAGGGCGCCAAGGACCCTAGCACCGGCCCTGACTATAAAAAATAATTAGGGCAGCATGGTGGCTTAGTGTTTAGCACTTCTGCCTCACAGCAGTGGGGTCATGAGTTTGATTCCCGATGGCCTTATCTGTGTGGAGTTTGTATGTTCTCCCCGTGTTTGGGTGGGTTTCCTCCGGGTGCTACGGTTTCCTCCCACACTCCAAAAACATACTGGTAGGCTAATTGGCTGTCACCGTTGGCTTATGGGAAATTGATCCCTATGCTCTGCTGGACATGGCTTAGCCCACCCACAGGCGCGGAGTCCAACAGGCAGGTGGTTTTCATCAGGAACCCCCGCAAGGAGGTATGGATTTAGCGGCACCAAACCTGCAGGTCGCGGTCCTGTGAGTGGGTGAACAGCAGAACGGTGTGGAGGAGCCAGGTAACACGGGTAGAAACAAATGAGGCTCAAGGAGAATAGATGTCCTGTGGTACAACAAGGAAAAGTAGAGGCTGTCACAATGGTGTATACAATGGTGATTGGTAGAGATACTGGAACAGCGGGAGTACAGTACTGAAGTATGCTGAGCACACACAGGAAAGCAGAGGTAGCTGAGGGAGAACAGCTAATGAGTCACCAAGGCAGTTGCGGCTCACAGTGATAGCGGTTAGAGAACTTGAGCTGTCACGATGAAGTACATCAGAGATGGTATAGAAGTACTAGAGCAGCAATAGTTCAACACAGCAGGAGACTGAGAGCAAACTGAAGTAACGGAGGTAACCCGTAGTAACAGCTGATGAGTCACAGGTGTAGTAGCAGCTCTGAGTGGTAGCGATGAGAGAACTGAAGCTGTCGCGATGAAGTACACTGGAGATGGTAGTAGCAGTGCTGGAGCAGCAATAGTTCTGTACTGTTATACCCTGTATAGTCTACTGTTTGCTTTGTGTACGGCGCTGCGGAAATCTTGTGGCGCCTAACAAATAAATGATAATAATAATAATAATAATAATAGTTCAACACAGCAGGAGACTGAGAGCAGACTGGAACACAGGCAAACCACGAGGAGAACAGGAACCAGAACCCCAGGCTACAGGAAGTGAGCTTGAAGAACAAGCATCAGACAGGTGAATCCAGGAGGTTTAAATAGTGCTCCAGAAGTGTTTAGCCAATGAAAAAGAGGGAGGAGGTCCTGAAGTGCAATAGGCTTGCACCTGCACAGATCTGAATATAGCTGAATGACTGAAGTTAGTCTGATCCTGGAACATGGCAGTTTCCAGATAAATGAAATGTAACGGAACAGGTACGTTAGGTACAGGAAGCGTTACATTGGCTGCTATTAAAATTGCCCTTAGTCTTTCTTTGTCTGTGTGTGTGTGTGTATGTTAGGGGATTTAGATTGTAAGCTCCAATAGAGCAGGGACTGATGTGAATGTACAATGTACTCCGTACAGTGCTGCGGAATTAGTGGTGCTATATAAATAGGCGATGGTGATGATTAGTGATGACTACGAATAATAGAAGTACAATAAAAATGTTATATGGGAAATTACTGCAATAAAACATTACAGAAAACATGATAGTCTTCATTTAAACTAGAGATGGGCGGGTCCGGTTCTCCGAGAACCGAACCCACCCGAACTTTGGGTATCCGAGTACCGAGCTGAGCAGCTCGGTACTCTCCCGCCCATTCCGAATCCAAATCGAGGCCGAACGTCATTGTGACGTCGTCGGATCTCGGGACTCGGTTCTCGCGATACTTCAACTTTATAAATACACGCCTCCACAGCAATCCATCGCCATTTGACAGAGGGAGAGAGCAGGGTGTAGTCATAGGCTAATTAGAGCAGGGACAGAGAATACCATATTGTTCTTGCAATTGCTCTAACCAAAATCGCTAGTGCAGAGAGGAGGATAGAGGTTTATTATTTTTTCTTCATATTTGGCACTCCCCAGCGCTTTTGGGGTGTCCCCCATAATTGTGCATTAATATTTCTGGCTGTCAAAAGTCATATCTGTCAGCAGTATCTACTCAATAATTTTTAGCACTCCTCAGTGTTTTTGGGGTGTCCTCCCTAATTGTGCATTAATATTTCTGGCTGTCAAAAGTCATATCTGTCAGCAGTATCTACTCAATAATTTTTAGCACTCCTCAGTGTTTTTGGGGTGTCCTCCCTAATTGTGCATTAATATTTCTGGCTGTCAAAAGTCATATCTGTCAGCAGTATCTACTCAATAATTTTTAGCACTCCTCAGTGTTTTTGGGGTGTCCTCCCTAATTGTGCATTAATATTTCTGGCTGTCAAAAGTCATATCTGTCAGCAGTATCTACTCAATAATTTTTAGCACTCCTCAGTGTTTTTGGGGTGTCCTCCCTAATTGTGCATTAATATTTCTGGCTGTCAAAAGTCATATCTGTCAGCAGTATCTACTCAATAATTTTTAGCACTCCTCAGTGTTTTTGGGGTGTCCTCCCTAATTGTGCATTAATATTTCTGGCTGTCAAAAGTCATATCTGTCAGCAGTATCTACTCAATAATTTTTAGCACTCCTCAGTGTTTTTGGGGTGTCCTCCCTAATTGTGCATTAATATTTCTGGCTGTCAAAAGTCATATCTGTCAGCAGTATCTACTCAATAATTTTTAGCACTCCTCAGTGTTTTTGGGGTGTCCTCCCTAATTGTGCATTAATATTTCTGGCTGTCAAAAGTCATATCTGTCAGCAGTATCTACTCAATAATTTTTAGCACTCCTCAGTGTTTTTGGGGTGTCCTCCCTAATTGTGCATTAATATTTCTGGCTGTCAAAAGTCATATCTGTCAGCAGTATCTACTCAATAATTTTTAGCACTCCTCAGTGTTTTTGGGGTGTCCTCCCTAATTGTGCATTAATATTTCTGGCTGTCAAAAGTCATATCTGTCAGCAGTATCTACTCAATAATTTTTAGCACTCCTCAGTGTTTTTGGGGTGTCCTCCCTAATTGTGCATTAATATTTCTGGCTGTCAAAAGTCATATCTGTCAGCAGTATCTACTCAATAATTTTTAGCACTCCTCAGTGTTTTTGGGGTGTCCTCCCTAATTGTGCATTAATATTTCTGGCTGTCAAAAGTCATATCTGTCAGCAGTATCTACTCAATAATTTTTAGCACTCCTCAGTGGTTTGCGCTCAGAATGGATTCAAAGCAGTCCACATATGATCTAAATGAGCAACCAGGTTCTGTCACCAGTCCTGATGTTAGTGTTCCCAGTACGTCATCTGGCCAAGGCGATGTCAAACAACAGAGTGTTTTCAAATTAGTGCAAAAAACAAAAACCAAAAAAAAATTTACTGTATTGAAGCGAAAAAGAAGTGTAACTGAGCAAAAGTTAAGTGACGATAAAAAAAAAATTGCAAGCATGCCATTCTACACACGCAGTGGCAAAGAGAGAATGAGGCCTTCACCTTTGGCTATTAGTGGCAGATCCCAAAAAGTTACCCAGGCTACAATTGGTGCACAACTACTGTTACGCGTCAAAGCTGAGCTGCAAGATACCAGTGAGGCATTACAGGAGAATATTTGCTCTGATTCACAAATGACAACAATCCCTGTGGAGAGTCCATCCAACAGTGGGATGTCTAATCGTGAGCATTCTGCTGATGTGTGCCTTAATAGCCCGAGTGTAGCCGGTGATACCCAAATTGAGGATGCCACTTTGGAATTAGAAGAGGATGAGGGGGAGATTTGTGTAGGCGACGAGGGCGCTAATGAGGATGTTGATGAGGATGAGGTTGTTTGTGTAAGTCCTGCACCAGTGGCAGCAGTTCTGGCACGTGACAAGAAAAAGGCCATTGTCATGCCTGGGCATAAAACAAAAAAATCCACTTCTTATGTGTGGAATTATTTCTACCCAAATCCAGACAACAATTGTATAGCCATTTGTAGTGTATGTGAAGCCACAGTCAGTCGAGGGAGGGACCTTAACCATCTTGGAACCTCGTCTATGTTACGCCATTTAACGAGAGTTCATGGCAAAGTGTTGGGAAAAGCTGAAAGTTCTTCCCAAAAGAATACAAGCACTCCCTCATCAGCTAAGACCCTCCGCTCACCGACATACCGACGGCTACAAAATACACCCACCACACCATCCTCATCAATATCCTCAGTAGCGCTCGGAGTTAGCCCGGCATCCCACTTAAGGCTGGATGACTCCGGCACTATTATTGATTCCTCTGAAGAAAGCGTTAGTCCTGCTGCTGCTGTTGCTGCTGCTGGGGTTGAATCGTCATCCCAGAGGCAGGTGAATAAAATGAGCAGTCCTACATTTCAGCAATTAACTGTGAAACAATCATTTGCGAGGGGAAGCAAATATGACAGCAGTCACCCAGTCGCCAAGCGAATCACAGACGCCATGGCTGCAATGTTAGTGTTAGATCTGCGTCCAATCTCCACAATAAACGCAGCTGGTTTTTCACAGTTAATTGAGGTTTTGTGTCCGCGTTACAGAATTCCATCGCGACACCATTTCTCCCGTAAAGCTATTCCACAACTATACCAAAAAGTGTGTAAAAATGTAGAGATTGCGCTGAAAAATGCCATTCTGCCCACTGTTCACTTAACCACAGATATGTGGACAAGTGGAAGTGGCCAAACCAAAGACTATATGACTGTGACAGCCCACTGGGTTGGTCATTCACCTTCACCAGCAGGAACAGCAGCAGCATGTACACCACTACGTAACATTTGTCACAGGCAGGCCACTCTTTGTATCACCGGCTTCACTAACAGGCATACGGCTGACAATTTGTTACGCAAACTGAGAGATGTGATTGATGCATGGCTTATACCACTCGGACTCTCCCCAGGGTATGTCATTTCAGATAACGCCAACAATATAGTGCGAGCATTACAGCTGGGTGATTTCCAACATATTCCCTGTTTTGCTCACACCATCAACTTGGTGGTGCAGAGCTTCCTACGAAATAACCGTGAGGTGCAGGAGATGCTTTCGGTGGCCCGTAAAATTTCAGGCCATTTCAGGCATTCAGCCACAGCATGTAGGAGATTACAGCAGCTCCAAGAGCAGTTTAACTTGCCCTGCCACCAACTTAAGCAAGAGGTGGTAACTCGGTGGAATTCCACCCTGTACATGCTTCAGAGGATGGAGGAACAGCGCAAAGCCATCCAAGCATATTGCAAAAGTCATGACATTGGGAAAGGAGGGGGGATGTATTTCACTCTTGCACAGTGGGGAATCCTTTCAGTGCTGTGCAAGGTGCTGAAACCATTTGAAGTTGTGACATGTGAGGTCAGTGCAGACTCTGCTAGTTTGAGCCAAGTCATTCCTTTAATTAGACTATTGGAAAAGCAGCTTGAGAAAATGAAGGAGGAGCTGAAAGCAAGCAATTCAGCAAAGTATGTTGGCCTTGTCGATCAAGTACTTAATTCGCTTCACAATGATCCTCGAGTTATTAAGATCTTGAACTCGGATCAGTACGTTTTGGCCACTGTGCTTGATCCAAGGTTTAAAACCTACATTGAGTCTTTACTTGTAAATGAGCGAGATGTGAACTTTTGCAAGGAGCTATTGCTCAGCAAGTTGGCCGCTGAACTGGGCCTCGGCTTGACGACGTGTCCTCCTTCACTTTCTCAAGCTGTTGCTCGTAAAAAATTAAATTTCCAAAAAAGAAGCAGGGAAGACACAGGGGGCAGACGAGAACAATTTAACATCTGGGCTGGTTTGAAGGATTTTTCAAAAAAAAGTGTCACTTTGCCCATAAGTCCATCCAATATGAGTATAAACATGCAAAGGATGGTGGAGGATTACTTTCAAGAGGTAGTTGATATGGAAATGTCAGACAGTCCCTTTCCTTACTGGGAAGAAAAGCAGGCCATTTGGAAACCCATGTACAAACTTGCTTTGCAATACCTAAGCTGCCCACCCTCCAGTGTGTACTCTGAACGAGTGTTCAGCACAGCAGGGAACTTAGTCAGTGATCGCCGTAGAAGGTTACTTCCCAAAAATGTGGAGAAAATGATGTTTATAAAAATGAACTACATCTTCCACGAGGAAGGCCTTCACCATCCAAGACATCCAAGCACTGACTGTTCTCTAATGGCGGATTCAAGCGGCGATGAATTGATAGTCTGTGATGATGACGTACACACTGATGAGGGTGAGGATGAAGCTGAAGATGATGCCGATAACATCTTTTTAAAACTTTCTATGTAAGTGTAGGGTGCAATCTACCCCCAAAGAGGAAAGGGACTTGTGGCATTTCCATATCACATACCATCTTGAAAGGCTGCTGTTAGGGCAATTTATCCTTAAGGGTAGGGTGTCATAGACAGAGTGACCCTAAACTGGCTTTGTCCATTTTTCATAATATTGTACAGTCTATAATGGCTGAATTTTTTAGTATTTTATACAAGTGGAGGGGGGCCTAGAGAGACAGAAACCAAACTGTCTTTCTCCATGTCAATTAATATTGTACAGTCTATAATGGCTGAATTTTTTAGTATTTTATACAAGTGGAGGGGGGCCTAGAGAGACAGAAACCAAACTGGCTTTCTCCATGTCAATTAATATTGTACAGTCTATAATGGCTGAATTTTTTGGTATTTTATACAAGTGGAGGGGGGCCTAGAGAGACAGAGTGACCCCAAACTGTCTTTCTCCATGTCAATTAATATTGTACAGTCTATAATGGCTGAATTTTTTAGTATTTTATACAAGTGGAGGGGGGCCTTGAGAGACAGAAACCAAACTGGCTTTCTCCATGTCAATTAATATTGTACAGTCTATAATGGCTGAATTTTTTAGTATTTTATACAAGTGGAGGGGGGCCTAGAGAGACAGAAACCAAACTGGCTTTCTCCATGTCAATTAATATTGTACAGTCTATAATGGCTGAATTTTTTGGTATTTTATACAAGTGGAGGGGGGCCTAGAGAGACAGAGTGACCCCAAACTGTCTTTCTCCATGTCAATTAATATTGTACAGTCTATAATGGCTGAATTTTTTAGTATTTTATACAAGTGGAGGGGGGCCTTGAGAGACAGAAACGAAACTAGCTTTCTCCATGTCAATTAATATTGTACAGTCTATAATGGCTGAATTTTTTAGTATTTTATACAAGTGGAGGGGGGCCTAGAGAGACAGAAACCAAACTGGCTTTCTCCATGTCAATTAATATTGTACAGTCTATAATGGCTGAATTTTTTGGTATTTTATACAAGTGGAGGGGGGCCTAGAGAGACAGAGTGACCCCAAACTGTCTTTCTCCATGTCAATTAATATTGTACAGTCTATAATGGCTGAATTTTTTAGTATTTTATACAAGTGGAGGGGGGCCTTGAGAGACAGAAACCAAACTGGCTTTCTCCATGTCAATTAATATTGTACAGTCTATAATGGCTGAATTGTTTGGTATTTTATACAAGTGGAGGGGGGCCTAGAGAGACAGAAACCAAACTGTCTTTCTCCATGTCAATTAATATTGTACAGTCTATAATGGCTGAATTTTTTGGTATTTTATACAAGTGGAGGGGGGCCTTGAGAGACAGAAACCAAACTGGCTTTTTCCATTTCTTTACATATTTAACTATAAGTGTAGGGTGTAATATACATTCAAGACGATGGCTGCATTGCCAATATGCATAGATGGAGAGGAAGACAATCTGTTTTGTGTGTAGAATAGGCCTACCAACGAAGAATTAAACTGTTTTTTTGGATGATTTATTACCTCAACAATTAGATTACTTGTCTCTAAAACAGTTGGAGCACTAAATTGGGTTAATTTAGGCCCAAAAACATGGATTTTCCCAAAAAATAGCAAAACAAAACCAAACAAAACCAAAACCAAAACCAAAACACGCAATGGCGGTTTTGCAAAACCAAAACCAAAACCAAAACACGACGGTAATCCAGATCCAAAACCGAATCCAAAACCAAAACACGGGGGTCAGTGACCATCTCTAATTTAAACCAACTGGTGTCAGGGAGTATGAACAATACATTCAACATGGCTCTTTTTGCAACAAAATGTTATTGTGATTACCACCTCTGCGTAATAGAGGTACCTGTTCTATGGGTATAAAATGGAAATCAGTGATTTTATGATCCATTAATATGAAGTGTTTAGCCACTGAAGGGGTGCTTGAATCAATTATTTTAAAAGCTGTTTTAATAAAGATCTGTGAAATATCACAGACAGGTTAGGAAGTTCACCACAAATTTCTTATCACAAGTGAGGCATTGTGTAATTTAAACAGACATCAGTTTGAAGATGTGTGAACGAATCGCCAAACATCATATAAAGACAATTTACACAGCTTTTACAATTGAAAGTTCCTGGTTTAAGAGATAACCGCCCTCTAGATGTTGAGATAAAAATATCAGATTTACCCACCACGGGCCTGATTCATTAAGGATCTTAAATTGAGAAGTATCTTACTTAAGTCTCCTGGACAAAACCATGTTACAATGCAAGGGGTGAAAATTAGTATTCTGTTTAGCACATCAGTTAAATACTGACTGTTTTTTCATGTAGCACAAAAATACTTGATAGCTTATTTGTGCACTGAAATTTAAAATTGATATTTGTATGCTACATGAACAAACAGTCTGTATTTAACTTATGTGCAAAACAGAATACTAATTTTCACCCCTTGTATTGTAACATGGTTTTGTCCAGGAGACTTAAATAAGGAGTTTCTTAAGTTAAGATCCTTAATGAGTCAGGCCCCATATTCTTAATATTTGAGCTAAATATCTTTTCATGCTATAGAAAAAGTGCTTGTAAACATCATATGGTCTGGGATTCTGTCCTTTTGTTTAGGGATTAGCAAAGCATCACAATTTAAACTGAGACAGCTCTGTATAGTCTTGTTGATTTCCTTGGTGTCATTACCCCTTTCCAAGAAACAGGCACCCATTTCTTTCAAAGTGCAAGGTAGTTGATTTCTATTAGATGTGATATGAGTAACTTTTAATAATTGAGGGAAAAAAAAGTTCTCGTTTTAATGGTCTTGGATGAAAACTCTATGCCAACTGTTACGGCTAACAGTATTATCATGAGCTTGTAGAACAGTAGATGAGGTCTTCACCTATAGCAGCCGCCTTTCCCGTAGAGCTGGCTATGCTCGTAGGTACTCGGATGCCCCCATGACTTACACTCAAAGTAGTACAAGCTTATGAACGTACTGCTGCCCGAGACAGCGGGAGATAGTATAAGCGGAGTAAAGGACTAGCCAAAGGTCTAGGGTCTGAAGCAGGATACGTGGTCAGGTACAGGCAAATAGTCAGGACTGGCAGTGATCAAAGGGTGGTCCGGGTCACAAAGCAAAGGTCAGGGCAACGAGCAATCAAAAAAGGTCCAGGTTCCAAGCAGAGGGTCAAAACACAGAAGACAAACCAAAGTACAGCAACAGCACAGGAGCAGGCAAGCAGACAGGCTATCGAGCTCTATAACTGGCAGGGAGGCTAAGCCCTGCCTTAAATACTCATGCTGCCCAATAGAAATGCAGGTTCCCACCTGCACTAAATCAGCCCAGGAGGCTGAGTATTAACTAAGTTTGTGTTAGGCTGACGGTCTGATCACCAACTCACAGAACCAGATGGCGGAGGTCTTCACCTATAGCAGCCGCCTTTCCCTTAGAGCTTTATACGCTCACCAGTACTCAGATGCCTCCAGGATTTAACTCCAGGCGTAGTGTGAGTTGGTAATACAGGCCCGTAGCGGAAGGCCAGGAGGCTGAACAGAAGGCAGCGGATAGTCAGACGATAACCGAGGTCAATGGTCACAGGCAAGCAGGATAGTCAGTAAACACCAGAGAAATACAGAACAAAAGAGGCACTCCAGTCCCTAGATAATTTATGAATTAATAAAGGAACCATATCCAAGATCATGACAAAATTAAAATTAAAACCTAACTTTTATTAGATAGTTTAAAAAAGCAGCAAAATATGTAAAATTGATTGTGTAAGTTGTGTAATAAAACAAAGGTACCCAGACAGATGGCAAAAGAAGTATCATATGATAATTATACATATAATAATAAAGCAGATCATTCCTCCATGGAGTGAGAGATCACACGAGGGCTATCTCAAAGAAATGATGCCTAATCAATTATTGCAGCACAATAACTTTACAAATGAGTAATCATCAATTACTATAGCACAATTTCTTTGCAGATTAATAATCTCATACAACCTAAAGGTTAATTCTCAAGAGCTCCTAAATGAGTCCTAATATCGTGTTTATTTATTTTATAGTGTGGGAAGCTAGTATATAATAGACACCAATATCTTATATGATTAACAGGGTACCGCTATTTAGCTCCCTGGATTTATTGGCCAATGACCTTTATTCACATTACATGTGTGCCCAAAAATCCCTTAGATATATGCCGGGTTGCAGATAATCACTTATATGGAGGAGTATATTTATTAGTACTCGAAATCTAGGAGGCCAATACGTTCATTTCCACAATAAGCATCAGTATCAAGTATAGTTGGCAGGAATCCGCTATTGCGCCCTCTGATATCATAAATATGAAAACACTTGCAATCCCTGTTTTTATATTTATGAGATACCAGACGTTAGCGGCTGAGAATCAAATATACCTAAGGGGTATGGAGTATATTGGATATTAAATCTTAGTTGAATGTTAAGCAAGGCACAAAATGATTTCCAAAACTGGGCCACAAATACAGTTCCTCTATTCGATACAATATTAGTGGGTATTCCATGTATTCTGAAAACATTGTGAATGAACAGAGGAGCCAGAGACTTAGCAGATGGTAGCTTTGGTAAAGGAACAAAATGAGCCATCTTACTAAAGCGATCGACTATCACCCAAATGCAATTACACCCTTTCGACAAAGGCAAATCCGTGATAAAATCCATGGAAATGTGGGTCCATGGAACACTGGGCACGGGTAAAGGCATCATCTGTCCCATGGATAAATCTCTGGGTGTTTTCATCCTGGAACAAATTTTGCAGGATTGTACAAAGTCTCTAACGTCTTTCTTCATAGAAGGCCACACAGAACGAGAGAGTAATTTAATAGTCTTGGTGATACCTGGATGTCCACAGACTGTCTCAGACCAGCTGGCACAAACAACAAATTGGGAGGCATGGAAGCTGGTGCTTGATTCTGAACTGCCTGTAACTGGGTTGCCAAATCCTGAGTTATCCCTAAAACAATGGTTTGAGAAGGTATGATAGTAGTGCTATAAAGGGGATCCTCATGTTTCTGTAGAAAACTTCTGGATAAGGCATTCACCTTCAAATTCTTAGAACCAGGGCGATATGTGATCACAAAATTAAATCGAGAGAAGAAAAGAGCCCGTCGCGCCTGTCTGGGATTCAACCTCTTGGCAGTCTCAATGTATTGGAGATTTTTGTGATTCATGTACACCGTGATGTTATGCTTAGCGCCCTCCAACCAATGTCTCCATTCTTCGAATGCCCATTTAATGGCCAGCAACTCATGATTTCCTACATCATAATTTATCTCTGTTGCTGAGAATTTCTTAGAGAAGAATGCACATGGGTGTAACTTCTCATCAGAACTGCACACTTGTGACAGAACTGCCCCCAACCCGATCTCAGAAGCATCCACTTCAACAATGAAAGGTAGCTCTGTATCAGGATGTTTGAGGATAGGAGCAGAAACAAAGGTCTTTTTAAGAGTCTCAAAGGCTTTGGCAGCTTCTGGCGGCCATACCGCTGGATCGGCTCTTTTCTTAGTTAATTGAGTGATAGGTGCCACAATTACTGAAAAATTGTGAATGAATCTCCTGTAGTAATTGGCAAACCCGAGCAACCTTTGGATGGCTTTTAGGTTACTGGGAAGGCTCCAATCAGTGATTGCTCGGACTTTGTCTGGATCCATCGTAAATCCATTGGCAGAAATGAAATACCCCAAGAATGCCACAGTGGAGACTTCAAACTCACATTTCCCTAATTTGGCAAATAGATGGTTCTCTCTAAGTTGCTGTAGTACCAAACGGACCTGTTCACGGTGTTGGGGAAAAGATGAGGAATAGATCAAGATGTCATCCAGATACACAATGACAAATTTACCCAGATAATCGCGTAGTACATCATTGATCAAATCCTGGAACATGGCTGGCGCATTAGAAACTCCAAACGGCATAACACAATAATCGTAATGTCCAGAATGAGTGTTAAAAAGCGGTCTTCCATCCATCGCCCTTCCGTATGCTTATCAAATTGTATGCTCCACGTAAATCAATTTTAGAAAATACAGAAGCACCTCTTAACTGGTCGAACAACTGAGAAATCAGTGGCAGAGGATATTTGTTTTGAAGGGTGATCTAATTCAGCCCTCTGTAATCAATGCAGGGTTGTAAATCTCCATCTTTCTTTTTCACAAAGAAAAATCCGGCACCAAGGGGTGAACGAGAAGGTCTAATTAACCCTTTTTTCAGGTCCTCAAAAATATAGTTCTCCATGGCTTTGGTCTCTTCCACGGAAAGAGAATATAAATGAGTCTTAGAAAATTACTCCCGGGCTGAATATCAATAGTGCAGTCATACGGGCGATGTGGTGGTAATGTATCTGCAGCTTGCTTGGAGAAGACATCAGCAAAATCTTGATATTGCAGCTGGAGTGTGAGACCTGATTTGACCGAAGCAGTAGCAACCTTAACAGGTGTTGCTTAGGCATGTCCCTTGACAGTTTTTCCCCCATGCCACCAGTTCTCCTGTGGACCAATCAAGGACTGGATTGTACTTGATAAGCCATGAGTACCCCAGAACCACAGGATAGGTGGGCAAATGGATAAGATAGAATGACAGCATTTCCTTATGGAGTGATCCCACTGTCAGGGTAAGAGAGCTGGTACTCTCTAGCATGCTTCCGCCCTTAATTAAGTGCCTATCCAAACCACAAACAGATACTGGAACTTTTAATGGTTGGGTAGGAACAGCAAACCACCATGCCAGAGAACTATCTAGAAAATTTCCAGCTGCTCCACTGCCCACGAAAGCTAGGTGTCACGATCTGCCTGCAGCTTGCTGCTTTGTATTGGCAGATCCTGCCTCCAGGACTATTAAACTCTATTATTTGTGTTTCTTTTTATGTGTTGCAGAGGTACCTCTATTCACCAGAGGTGCTGCTATTGTGCCTGCTTCTAGTTCCTTAGGAGTTAACCCTGCTGCCCTAATTATCCCTGGCACCTGGGTGTTCCCTATGTATACCTGTCTCTCCCAGCATTCATGGCTGGTTATTGATGTTACTCTCTGTTGTCACATCCTGTTCCTACTTGTTGTTCCTGCCTTCTGATATGCTTATGGTTATTTGCTGCTCGGGATCTCTCCATACCTCCTGCTTCCCTGCATCTGCTGTGCACCTGGTGTTTTCTGCAAGTTCATATTACCTCCTGCTTCCTGCATCAGCTTTGCACCTGGTATTTACTACAAACTCATGATTACCTGCTATTTGTACACTTCTGCAAATAAACATAGTGTGTTTTTCACCATATTCGTGGCTCCTAGCTGTATTCCTGTATTTAATCGTGACACTAGGACATCAACACTCCCAGAGACCAGGGAAATCTGGGCAGGTAACTGGAGGAAATATTTATTCTGTACAAGGTAAACGCCTAGATGAACTTTTCTAGTATCCCCTGTTTTAAATGAGTTGGAGATAGGGAAAAAGTTCTGCGGATGAAATTCCTTTTCCAGTCTTCTTTCATTTATTCGCCGATCAATGCAAATTGCCAAACACACAAAGGACTCCAGAGAATCAGGAGCTGGATATTGCACCAATATGCCCTTTATTAGTTCTGAAAGGCCCAAACGAAATTGACTGCAGAGAGCTGGATTATTCCATTTGCAATCTGAGGCCCACCTGCAAAATTCAGTACAATATTCTTCAGCAGAACAACGTCCTTGTTTCAAAGATCTAAGTTTAGACTCTGCAGTAGCGACTTTGTCAGGATCGTCATACAAGAGAACCATGGATTGGAAAAAGGAATCTACAGATAACAATTCAGGACTGTCAGGGCACAATCCAAATGCCCAGGTTTGTCGATGTCCTTGCAACAGTAATATAACAATACCCACTCGCTGCTGTTCCGAACCGAAAGACCAAGGACGTAGCTTGAAATATAATTTGCAACTTCCCCTAAAGTTGTGGAAATCCCTTCGGTTGCCAGAAAATCTGTCTGGAAAATGAAGCTTTGGTTCTTGATCTTCAACTTCCTGAGAAGAGGTAATCCTGGAGGCTTGTTCCTGAACAGACAATCTGGTAGAAATGTCTTGAACAATCTGACATTGAGCCTGCAGTCGATTAGCCAGCACTTGTGCAAGGAAAGGAGTAGGATCCATGGGAGTAAATCCCAAGTATGTGGGCCGGTTATAATGTTAGGCTGACGGTCTGATCACCAACTCACAGAACCAGATGGAGGAGGTCTTCACCTATAGCAGCCGCCTTTCCCTTAGAGCTTTATACGCTCACCGGTACTCAGATGCCCCCAGGACTTAACTCCAGGCATAGTGTGAGTTGGTAATACAGGCCCATAGCGGCAGGCCAAGAGGCTGAACAGAAGGCAGCGAATAGTCAGACGATAACCGAGGTCAATGGTCACAGGCAAGCAGGATAGTCAGTAAACACGCCAAAATGGTCAGGGTTACAGGCAACACAGCGGGGTCCAAGGTACAGGCCAAAGGGTTAGGGTCACAGGCAAGTAGGCAAGGTCCAAAGTACAGGCAGGGGTCATACATGGTAGTCAATCCAAAAGGCTTTCACCAAACATAGCACAGGAGCAAGTTAGCTGACAGGAAAACTGGATGCTATAGCCGGCAGTGAGGCTAAGCCCTCCCTGCCTTAAATACTCTGATGGGCCAATCAGAAAAGAGGAGGACAGGGCTGACAATCAGCCTCAGGAGGCTGCTAATTAATTTACTAGCTTAGAACTGGCATAGATAATAACATAAACCAGAAACATGTACATATATATAAATGAACCAATTTAAATCATAGGAGAGCTCCCCATGGTGTTGGAGGATATCCCTACACCCTCCTACTCTATGCCACAAAGATAAGCCCAAGGAAAAGTAACAGAAGCTTCCTGCCTGACATTTCTATTTCTGTCAATAACATGACCATAAATCCCACCCCGCAAGCTCGTTGCCTAGGTGTAATCCTTGATTCACAACTGTCGTTTATTCCCCACATCAACTCTATATCTAAATCATGTTACATACACCTAAAGAACATTTCCAGAATACGCACATATCTGACACAAGACACCGCAAAAACATTAATTCATGCACTCATCATCTCCCGCATCGACTATTGCAATTCCCTCCTTACTGGTCTTCCCAAAGTCAGACTTGAACCCCTACAATCTATTTTGCATGCAGCGGCTAGACTGATTTTCCTTACAAACCGTTATTCCTCTGCTGAGCCACTCTGTCAGTCTCTACATTGGCTGCTGTATTTCAACGAATCCAATATAAAATTCTTCTACTAACATACAAGGCCATCAACAAAATTGCACCGACATACATTTCCTCACTTGTCTCGAAATATCTCCCTACTCGACACCTCCGTTCTGCACAAGATCTACGTCTCTCCTCCACTCTCATCACATCCTCCCATTCTCGGTTACAGGATTTTTTCCGGGCTGCACCTACTTTGTGGAATTCCCTCCCTCGCACAGTAAGACTTTCCTCTAGTCTTCAAACCTTCAAGCGTTCACTGAAAACCCACCTCTTCAGACAAGGTTATGATATTCCTCAACCATCATCTTAATTTCCCTAGATTACCCTATTGCCATCCTCTACACTGCTAACGCAAGACAACAACCTTCTGACCAACATTGCAACACACACAGCCCACTCAGTACTTTTACCTTTGCAGTCTGGCTGGTCCATTGTGCAATATGATGTAGCACATGCCCTTGTGTTTCTAACTCCCATTGTCCTATAGATTGTAAGCTTTCGAGCAAGGTTCTCTTACCTCTCTGTCTGTATGTATTACCCAGTATTGTCTTATTAATATTTGTTCCCAATTGTAAAGCGCTACGGAATTTGCTGGCGCTATATAAATAAATGTCGATGATGATGATGATGATGAACAGTGCATTGTATCCAATCCACGCGCCCGGCTCCTAGATCACGCCAGGATGCGGCATACCGCCTCGGCTCGTGACAGTATGCTGCGCGTGGGTTCGGCTGCTTGACAGCTGGCCAGGTGTGGCGGCAGTGGGGAGACTGCGTCCCAATTGTTGCCCAGGCAACCAGGACACAGGAAGCAGAATTGACATCACGGTCGTCATGGAGATGGCCGGAACATCGAAACAGAGATTCGCGCCACATTTCTGTGAAGTCTCTTTTCCAAGCTGTCGGGGGAAAACAATATTGGTAAGCCCTCCATCGCTCTTCTCATGTAGGGCTAATTGGTGTCAGTGTTTAGGTACTCTGTATTTAGTCCAACCCCAGAATTGAGCATTCTGTAACACTGAGATACACATAGCTGGTGTGAGGAAACCAATTTCTTAGATCACTCAGGCTGACAATGGATAATGGTGCAACATGATTTTATTTAAGCAACTTGCAGGAACCAAAACTGCAAAAACAGGTAGTATAAGCTTTCCAAATAGGTAACAAAAGTCCAGAAAGTGGCAGAATAATGTTCCAATAAAGTAGCAGGATGGTAGAGTCTCAGTTAATAATAGATTCTATTCTTATTATCCTGGGCAGTTCCCCACTCTCAGTGATACAATGTATTAACATATGGAGTATTCATTCGCCATTTTGGGACGTGTGAACCCACTTGGCATAATTTAAACATTCTCTCTTAAAATATACATAATTCTCCTGATAACTGTTCCTCATAGAATGTAAGCAGACACATGGTGCCAATTTCATGTAAGTTATGGTTCATGACAGGGCTTCTTATTTTGAATATTGTGTTGTTTAGCCTTTTGCTTCCTTCACAGTTGTCCTTTTAATTAACTGATGTAATCATCTCTATTCCACATCTCAATTCCACTCCCTTTATCTGTGGTGCTACTCTGTCTTCACATGACAAATTAGAGTATGATATTTTTCGCTTGTGGGTACGAGAAAGAGCTTCTTGTTTACCCAATCTCAGCAATGTACAAATGGAAGGGTTCAAAGGGGTCAAAATTACTTTTACTCCAAATTGGACCCATCTCTTCTTGTGACTCACTTCGCGTACCAGAAAAATCACTGTTTAAGTTGTCTATGAAGTTTAAGCAGTTCCACTTCTAAATCAAATAATTTATGTAGTATGTGCTTGATAAGGCAGCCCTTGAAAAAGTTGCCCTTGCAGTTACTGAAACAGCAGTCAGACACCACTTTTACAACATGGTCCCCTGACAAGTATTGAATTACCTTTTCCTGCTTTGATGATGGATTAAAATTTTGTAATTTGTTATTTTTGCTACTTCTTGGAGTGCTAATTACCTAGTGTGTCTTTACATACTTGCTTGAATTGTTGTTATTGCTTTGACCAGTCAACCTAATCATTGACTTACATGTGATGTGCTGTTTCCAATCAAACTCCAAAAAGCAATGAAATTACCATGATTAAGACAGAAGCCTTAATGGACATATTTATTGCACAATACAGACATAGGGCTAGATTTACTAAGCTGCGGGTTTGAAAAAGTGGGGATGTTGCCTATGGCAACCAATCAGATTCTAGCTTTCATTTATTTAGTACCTTCTACAAAATGACAGCTAGAATCTGATTGGTTGCTATAGGCAACATCCCCACTTTTTCAAACCCGCAGCTTAGTAAATCTAGCCCCTGGTGTGTCATCACATTCTGTAGTTAGCTGCAGATTCAGCACTATAATGGGGTGAGATTGCTGTCATTCACAAAATGGTGGAGCTGCTAATTCACAGATTTGTGTATTCACTAGAATACAAACAGGCAGTATTATTACAGTTTCACCCACAGTGAAGAGAAGAGATCAATGGAAGAGAGATTAGCACCATAGTACCCATAGCCACCAAAGAGGCTACATGATTGTTCTGGATGTGGAATGTGTTTTACCTGGAGCCCACTACCTGGCAGAAATCTGAGGAATAACATGCAAGTAGATTGAGTATTCTATCAATGTTGAGTGCAGGAAGAATAACTTATCGGGGAGAAGCTGTTGGTGGGATCTCTCATGCTGTGTGCAGTCCCTCTCAGTGATTTCTTCTCCGAACACTCTACAATGTGACAGGTGGACACAGACCCTCAGTCCAACTGCTCTTCTCTCACTTATTCGCTGGCACTTCACCGGATCTCCACATAGCAATAATAAAAACAAAACAATCACTTATATTCAGAATAAAATACATATTGAAAATTTACATAAAAATAAAAATCAATAACATGCAATATTGCAAATAAGGGTTTATAATATATAACATTCTTTGCCCTACTATGGACTTCCAAGACTTTACACGACATAAAGGATAAAATTCAGTTAGCCACATTAGTTTACTTGTTTTAACCTGTGGAAGACCATAGATGGATTTAATATTATAGATAAAATGTATTCTGCTTTATATACATTGATAATATGGAATATATTGCATACTATTTTGCCATTATTATAGCTGTATCTTTCTGCTGGTTGGAAGCTGGGGATTGTTGAGGTGGGACCTGAATAGTTTGTGATGATGTAGTGATTAACTGCTGACCGTGTGGAAGTCCTGGGGGTAAATGTATCATACTGCGCTTTTTGCAAGTCGCCGGATATCGGCGAGATGACAGCTTAAATTTAAAGCGGCGCTGCCTTGTAAAGGGATGTTTCACTTTACAAAGCAGCGCCGCTTTAAATTTAAGCTGTCATCTCGCCGATTTCCGGCGACTTGTAAAAAGCGCAGTATGATACATTTACCCCCTGATGTTCCAGCTGGTATATTTTGCACTGTATCAAATATGTGATCTTGAGACTGTTTGCTGAATAACTGCTACATAATTGTCCGATATTATCTGGCCCGGTACTACAGTGTGCAGTGAGCCCTCTTCCTGAATAACAGATGGATGATATAACAAAGCCTGAAAACCCACTACAGTAACAGAAGACTGCTGTCCTAGATTGCTGTGATCACCCTGTGCAAAACTTTACACTTATGTGTATTTTTAGAATGGATCTTCCATTCACCATAAATGTAATGAAAATCCACAGGGTGTAAATAAGTTTCAACCTTTTGAAGTGATCCAGAGAAACCAAATACCAAAGAAGAAAATAAGCCAAAAGGAAAAGCTAAAGATACAAAATTATATAGGGGTCTCCTATATGTAACAGGAATCCCTCATATGATTGCACTTACATGAACATTCATGAAACAAAGGCCATAAGAAAATGTCAGCAACTTCCAGATGGCTCCGAAATGCAACTTCCTTTATGTCTCCAAAGTTTCCAAATGTTTACAAATGCTGTGAATGTATGAAATACAATTTGGAAAGAATACAGGGATATAGTGTAATACCCTTTATTTATAATAAAAAAAACTACTTCACACAAAAAATATGAAAATTCACTCGTATAATACAAATAGCACACTTTCTGCTGGGGAGTAGCACTTATTCCTACCAGAGTTGTGATGAAAAAACAGCAATAAAGTCCTGCAGGTAAGTAATAAGGTCCTGTAGGTAAGTTTTTCGTCCACCTGCTCATGTTGGTATAATTAATGTCTCTCTGGTAAGGTCCTTGGTGCTCCCCAAATGTCATCTAATGCGTTTCGACCTTGCTTTTATGGACTTTATCAAGGGCCTTGATAAAGACCATGAAAGCAAGGTCAAAATTAATACTTTTTTTTCCCACAAGAGGAGTTTATGGCTGAGGAAAGAAATCGGGCTCTTCATATCTTTCACCCTCTGGGATAATACTGACCCCAGCACCGTCCCGGAAGCATCTGTCTGAAAAAGGAACTTCTCCCTAAAACTAGGCATCTGTAGCACCGGTGTAGTGCAAAAGGCTTCTTTCAAATCTTCTCAGGTGGCCTCTGAAGACATGGACCAAATTAACTTATGTGGAATGTTCTTTTTTAAGCGTTTTGTTAATGGTGTGGCTCAGGTAGCAAAATTTTGGATAAACGTCTGTAGTACTCACCCAACCCCTGAAAAGTCCGTAGTTGAAACTTCCTTTTGGTCTAGGCCAATTCCTCACGACTTCTACTTTATCCACCTGCAGTTTTACTTCCCCCAGCCGATCACATAACCCAGATATTTAGCTTCTGCCATGGCTAGCGCACACTTAAGGGGATTCACCATAAGACTGTGACGTCTTAATAATTCTAAAACCACCTCCACCTTGGGAAGATGGGATTCCCTGTCTTGACTGTAAATAATTATGTCATCAAGGTAAGCAGAGGTTATTTCCGGGGAGGCTTTAGAAGTTTGTCCATTGCTTGCTGGAACGTGGCTGGTACCCCATGTAGGCCAAACGGCAGTACTCTGTACTGGAGCAGCCATTTAGGTGTCAGAAAGGCTGCTTTGGGTCTGGCTGAGGTAGTGAATGATTGACTACTAGCCATATTCTACACTAGCTCATCCACATGCGGCATTGGACATGTGTCGAACCTAGACACCTTATTTAATCTCCTAAAATCATTACAGAAGCAAAATGGATCGCAAAGGTTTTGTGAAGGGTGGCTCGGGTGTCATAACCATTCTTTTGCCATCCCTGTGCTTCTGTTAGATGTTGCTTTACCACCGGACCAATCTATTGTAGTCGATTATACAATTGGGCCACAATCTGTACTATATTTGGCTCCTTGGGTCCCTGCTGCTCTCACCCTTCTTTGAGGATATCCAAAACTAAGCGGGGTTGTCTCCCAAACAGAAACTCGAAAGGATTTAACCCCATTGATACCTGGGCACCTCCCTTATCACAAACATGAGATAGGGTACTTGGGTATTCCAAGCTCTCTTATCCTGACACACGGCTTGTCTAATCATTTGTTTAAGGGTCCTATTAAACCGCTCAACCAATCTGTTGTTTTGCGGGTGATAGACTGAGGTCTGTAGTCTTTGCACCCCTAGGAATTTACACAACTCCTTCATTAATCCTGAAAAGAAGGGAGTGCGCTGATGGTTAGGATTTCGTTTGGGATTCCGAGTCAAGTGTACATTAATAGTAACTCTTTTTCAATAGTACTTTAATATTAATAATTAATATTCTGTAGCGGGACGGCCTCAGAATATCATGTAGCATGATCAAGAACTACCAATACATATTGATGCCCTCAGGCAGAATTCTCCTAGGTTCCCACTAGGCCCATGGAAATTTGCTTGAATGGAACTGGAATTATAGGGAGGGTACCAGGGGACCTTTATAGTCTTGTTTAGGGGCAGCCTACTGGCATAATGGGTAGGCTTGACAGTATATCTTGACTGCAATGCAGATTCCAGGCCAGTTAAACCTTAGGCGCACCCAATTTGAAGTCTTCTCCTCTCCCAAATGTCCACCCAAAAGGTGTGTATGGGCTGTTGTTGATACCAAAGGGACGTGTACTTGTTGTACCAAAAGATGATTACTTATTTACTCCAGTACATAAGATTTGGGGGTACATGTATTAGGGTGCGATTTTGCATTTTCAGCAATTTTCTCAGTCGAATTTAAAGGCAATTTTATGTAAAATCGCCAGTAAAGTGTTTCTTTCTAAATTGCCATTCTCAAAATCGATACAAATCGCAGTCCCGACGTTTTTGCCACTCTAACTATACAAATCTCCAAATATATGAAGCTCTGATTTTGCAAACTCACCCAAGTTTGAATTGAAAATCGCCAGAATCAACATGCTGCATTCTATAGGTGAGATTAGCAAACACATCACTGTTACACTGCTGGGCAATGTTAATATAACAGGAGCAACAAAGGAAGTTTAAATAAAGCATGTTTTTTGTTGTAAAGGGGCAAAATTGATTATTAATTTTCTTAGGGGGACAAATTATTTTAAGAATAAATTAGTTGCCCAAATTTAGTTAATGATTTTATGTAAGGTTTTTTGAAAATTTTTTAAGATATTATATTGGATTCATCACCAGTAGGGCAATAATTATGTTTGTATAATGTGGTAACACTTAATATTTTCAGATGGGGTCACCATTTAAAGTACATACTTGTGGAACTACAGCACGCTGCATTTTATAGGCGTGATTAGCAAACACAGCAGTCATTGTTCTATGCAGGCTAATGAGGACTATAAAAAGGGAACCAAATGCCCATTACTCTGAGGATAGTTGAAATGTTGTTGGTGGGAAAAGTCTTGTTGGGTATTTTGGAGCAACATCTGAATTTGGAGTCAGCATCAAGAGGTAGAGAGGAACATACACAGCTCCAGGCTCTTCTTAGGCTGCACAGGCCATGTGTTTTTTTTGGTGTTTTTATGTTGTGTTGTAAACATCTACATGCATTTATGTTTAATTGCAGGTGTTTCTGAATATGGATGCCACTCCTGGTTTATGACTCCTCTGTCATAGATGAGTGATAGAACTTACCTTTGGCCTTTTGAAGTCCACATTCAGATGCCTTGATACATCTAGCGGTGTCCTTCTCTATGCCCAGGTACGGTGGCTGATATGGCGTTGTGGTGCTGTCTGCTGCATAATTTGGCCCTAAACCAAAGTATACCCCTAACACAAGCAATATACAGTAACAAAGCAGATGAGCTCATTCCAGCAGCTGATGTTCATAATACAGAGGGAGGGATGCAGGTCATAGAAAAGAGTATCCAGACTTATTTTTCAGGTAAGAATAGTTTTTAAGTAAGTGTAATTGCTTTGTTCTTACCAGTAACCTTTTTTTTAACCTATTCTTGTAGAAACAACATCATTATCAACATCATAAGCACAGGACTAATTGTGATAAACAAATAATCTAATTTTAAGGGAATGTGTATGTTCTTTTGTAAATAACCATTTATGCATCAGTGGTGGTGGATTTGCAGAAGAGACTGGTGGTGTAGACGCTTCAGCGCTTGAGTGACGTTCAGCACAGTTTCCAGGGCTTATCTGTGAGTCGAGGGTCCGATGGCTTCCTCCAAGCCAATCAGGGCTCACCTCCCGGCCGTTTGACCGTTTGGCGTTGCCAATTTGGCGTCACATCATCGCCGAATGACATCGGCGAGCCGCCACCATTTTCAGTTCGTCGCCGGAGAGAGACAGAAGAGGACGTTGGAGAAGAGGCGAAGAGAATAAGAAATTGCCAGACAGTAGAAGATGGCACGGAAGACAGAAGTCGGCGCTGAAGATGAACCAGAGGCAGAGATTACTTGTCAGGGCTAGGAGCTACTCTGCTCCCTTAAGACCCGGCGGGATCAAGACCAGAAGACGGCAGAAGAGTGTTGAGGTGGTGGCAGACGGGGAAATCCCTGGAGAAGATCCCTGAAGACTTGGGGGACTGGTAGGACCCTTTTGGGCACCATCTCTCTCCAGGGCCCCTACCTGCATTCCTTTTTCACAAAAGAGCACAGGGCCCAGATGCAATTCGGGCATTAGGCCCGTGGGCCAAATAGGGGGGCACAAGGCCAGACTCAGTTAGGACATTTGGGCATTAGCCCTTAGGCAGATAGTAAAATGACACAAGGCCCTGTAGTTGAGAGTTAGGTCACTAGGCCCTTTAGTTGGTAGTTAGGGCACAAGACCCTTTAACTGATAGTTAGGGCACCAGGTCCTTAGTTATAGTTAGGACACCAGGCCCTTGAGATAGAGAGAAGAGCGCAAGGTTCTTAGTTACAGAGAAGGGCACAAGGCTCTTAGCTAGGAAGTTGAGGGAGGGGTCTTATGCCTCGGTTGGTTAGGAGGGGCATTAGGTTCTGCTTGTTAGTAGGGCAGTAGGCCCTTATAGTTGATAGCAGATGATAGGCCTTGGTTTAGCAGGACGCTAGGTCCTTGGTAGTGTAGGGCACACTTAGTCCCTTGATAGTTGTCAGGCGCCGTCCTGCCGTCCCCACAGGATGGCCGCCTACGTCACTGCCCTGTGTGTCTGGTTGCCCGGCGCTGCTGTCTGCGCATGTGCGTCCCATTGCTAAGCAACGGTACGCTATTGGATAGCGCAGCGGCAGCTAAGCACAGCGCTGCCGCCCATTACAAATTTTATTGGTCCCCTGGGCTTTATAAGGCACTTCCTGTCATGACACCTGTGCCAGAGTATCAGGTCTTCCCGCCTCCAGCTTTATAGTGTGTGTTGCCAGTTTTCTGCATTGACCATCCTTGTTCTGCCTGTGATCTTTTGACCTGGACCGTTTGACCACCCCTATTTGGATTCTCCCTTTGTACTGCGCTACATAAACGTTATCGACCCGGCTTGTCTCATCATTCTTCTGGATATCCTTGTGTACCTCGTACTACCAGAACGTTACCGACCCAGCATGTCTGACACCTCTTTGTATCTCGCTGTTGACTCGTAGAAGGACCGCGACCTGCGTGTCCCTGCAGCAGAGTCCATACTTCCTTGCGGGAGTTCCTGGTGAATACCAGGGCCACGATAGACTCCGCACCTTCCTCTGAGTTGCACCAACAATAGCAGGTATGCAATATAGTTGTGACAAGTTAAACGTTTAAGTTACTGAGAGTGGCATATATGGCCCCTCTCAACTGTCCGAAAGGGCACCTAAAGTCCTTAGTCCCAAGACAAGGCAGGCTTAAAAACTGCGGTTTGGGCCACAAGCAGGGGTCTGTGGAGTGACTGAGTATCGCATAGTGGTCTCTCCGAATCCGGTGAGTTCCTGGGGTGTGGGGAAGGGTAGTGTGGTTTGTATGACTTTGTCTCCCTTAGTGGCCCTTACATAAACATCACCTTGGAGGTTTGGTGCCTCCATATCCTCTGTGTTCCCAATTGTGCCACTGGATTTCTGGACTTGTGATGTTCCTTGGAAAATAAAAACAAAAACATCAATGACCATTATCTGGACAAAAGCAGTTACAGGTGTTTTACATTACAGGCAAATGATTAATAGAATTTCCACCCCCCCTCCCATTACAACATAGGATAATTTACCTTCTAAGGAGTCATCTTCCTCCAGGGTTGTGACTGTTGGCGCTGGTGGTGTCTACTTTGAGTGGGGGCTCTGTGTGAAAGAATTTGAATGTTTGATATTAATACATTTTAATTATGCAAAAAACATTCACAACCTTTTTTTTTACAAATGTTCATGTTTCTGTTCGCAATGTGCAGAAAAACATTTACATGCTGCAGGATTACTGCTTGAACATAAAGGATAAACATTTGCACCATTATACATTACTCGCCAGTCTTAGGTTGAGACAAAGGTCTGTCAGTGTCCCGCACGTTTGTGCCTTCGAGGAGCTCAATTGGGATGAGCTGCTTGAACTCATCCTTGTGCGACGTGTACATCATCACCAGAGCAAACCCACCACCAGTCCCTGGAGCTGCCTTTCTTTCCTCTGTCATCTTCTCCTTTACTCTCCTTTTGATGTGCAAGATTCTTTTGTGGGAGTTTTTAATTATTCTCTTAATGGGGCCCACTGAATTCACAGCATCACATAATTGTGACCACAGCTTCTTCTCACACGCACATGTGGTCTTTGCAACAAGGGTCCCCAAAATGCACTTATATACAGTTACTAAATCGTGTATGAGTACACATTTGTATTGAAAACTAAAGAACACATTGCGCCCCAACTATGTTTTGCCTCCAGAAGGGCCTGCCTCTTCCTCCTGCTCCTCTTCACCTCCTAGCTCCTCTATTTCCTCCTCCCCACTGTCCCTAGCCTCTTCACCTCTCCTTCTTCTCTTCATCCTGACAGACAAACACACAGGGAAAGACAAACCAAAAAATAAATAGACTGACAAACTAAACACAGAGGAAATACAAAACAACAAATGACAAATCAAGGACAGTGGAAATACAGAAAACACCAAAAAACAACACTCACCAAAAAAAATTATTAAACACACAGACAATATGAGAAACAAGGGAAACTAAATCAACTAAGCCAAAAAAACACACAAAGCTCACTTTCCACACTCCTTAACACAAAATAAACTCTCTACTACAATGCCACCTGCTCTCTCTATGCTCCTAAAACCCCTATCAACTCAAATAAGTAGGTACCTTGCTTTTTATTATGTTAGTGAGATCAAAATCGCATGAGTTTTGCATGTATCAGAAATGAGTATTGGTTTGAAAATGGTTTCAGCCAAAGACAATTTTGACACATTGTATCAGCAGTGTTACGCCATCTGAATCTGTGATACATTTTTATACAATAACATTTATATTGATACATATTGATACATTTCTCAATGTTATTTCAGCCAATATATTACTGTGGAGGCTCATTGCATATCATATAGAAGTTCTAACCTCATTACCTCTCAGGTTACCTGTTGGCCTAGCTAACTAACATGGGCTGCCAGCTGGTTAACTCAGACATTGTTCCGATTACAAACCAAATCTAAGCTGCACCTCATATCAATGGACATTTGAGACAAATGGTAATTACATTAGCTAACACAAGCAAAATGACTGCTGCTGTCCTGTTATTCTCACACAGTATGGCAATATTCTTTATAATTATACTACATACAATATTGCAGGTAATAGCAAGGGCAAAATATACCTAATAACATGAAATAATAATACACTTAATACACCAATGCTCTGGTGTATATACTTAGATTGGGTCAAGGATTAAAAAGTACATTAAACTGTGAGAAACGGGTGATGAATACAAAGTTCTCCATCCAGTAGCACCCCGTATCCTCACAGATGCACACCAAATTGGGTAACAAACAATTATCTAACATTTTAGTGACATTGATTAATGTGACGCAAATACTTGTATGTTAATTTTGTTTTTTATACTTTTTAAAGGTGAAAAGGCAGCTCCAGATGACATGCAAGAGGAACTGGTGGAGGAGGCCTGTGATGTGAAAGAGGCTCAGATGTAAGAGAAAGCAGGGGTCATTTTATAAAAACCATCACTAATCCACCAGAAGGCTTAAAAATACAACCCAGGTGATGAGCCCTCACCCATATTGTGCACAAGCTGGACACTTCCCTAACCACAAAGAATAACACTTTCACTGACATCAGAAATATGCTTTTCTGTCTCACTGTCATTTTTTCCCAATATGTCAATTCCAACCATCCTGCACACATGTCACATGTTTCTTCTCCTTCCCCTAAAAAAACCCTTTGCACATCATCAAGCACCATTTTACCATGGTTATAATACACACTTTTTAAATGCTGCCCACTACTCTCTACAACCCAAATGCAACCTTTTTCCAAGAACCAAATTTTGTCCCAACTCAATTTCTCACTGCCAACCTCTTAATTTGAAGCCAGCATGGCGGCTTAGTGGTTAGCACTTCTGCCTCATAGCACTGGGTTCATGAATTCGATTCCCAAACAGGGCTTTATTTGTGTGGAGTTTGTATGTTCTCCCTGTGTTTGCGTGGGTTTCCTGCGGGTGCTCTGGTTTCCTCTCACATTCCAAAAACTCTCTTGGTGTGTGTGTGTATGTTATGTAATTTAGACTGTAAGCACCAATGGGGCAGGGACTGATGTAAGTGAGTTCTCTGTACAGCGCTGCGGAATTAGTGGCGCTATATAAATAGTTGATGATGATGTCTGCACACCCCCAAGCAATCTCTATCCCCAAAGCTCCCTCTGCCCTCCCCCAAACCACCTCTTTCTCTAAAGCCCCCTCTGCGCATTCCCAAGCCCACTCTGCACACTCACAATCAACCTCTTATTTCCAAATAACTTCTGCTCCCAAGCACAACCAACCTCTGCAGACCCCCCAGCCACTTCTGAAAACCAACAGCCACTTCTGTACCTGCATCTGGTGGTAGTCTTTATATTGATACTGAAATGCTGACATCTGTATCCCCGACATGATGAGATCGAACCTGTAATGCCCAACACAGCTGTAATAGTGGCAGCTTGAAAAAAAGACCTGCAACTATTCCAATTAAGGAACATCGTGGCACTCTACAATTACGTCACTTTCAAGGTCCACACTGTGATTCCTCTGAGTCATTTAAGGAGCCGTTGGCTGAACAGTGTTGTTTACAAAGCCTACTACATTGTCCAGTCGGCAGCTCCTGAAATTACCACCTTAACAGCAGGAATCACAGTAAAAGTTCTTTCTTCAGGCAAATTACTTTGCCAATTACAAAATTCCTGAGATGCTATCTTCATCCAGAGTAGTTGCATTCAAATGTCCAGAAACATGCAGTTTTTCTTATATACACTCTATAGACAAAAGTATTTGGCTACACCTGTGAATTATTGAATGAGGTGTTTCAATTAGACCCATTGCCAGAGGTGTATAAAATTAAGCACCTAGCCATGCAGTCCCCATATGAAGACATTTATGATACAAAATGGGTAATTCTGAAGAGTTGTGACTTCAAGTGTGGTACTATGATAGGATGCCACCTTTGCAATACGATGATTCATGAAATTTTATCCCTGCTGAATATTCCACAATCAACTGTAAGTGATATTATTAGAAAGTGGTACATGATACCTATTAAAAGATATTACATTAAAACAGGAAAGTATAAAAACACAGAATACATTACATCTTCCTTACAGGGTTCACTCAGGTTCAATGAATGCAGCCATGTGGTCACATTTCCAGCTTCAAAGAGAACTAACAAAAGCCAACAGGCTTGTATATACTGTACAGATTACAACTCCTAGTGATGTCTTCATTGGTCCAGGGATAATGGTATTCCAGTTTCTTGCAAGTTATAGGTCAGTTCATTTGATCCTTACAAAGAGTGAGGGGAACATCTCCCACCCTATTGTTCCCATGATTTGACTCTGAATGACCAGTTCAAACTGACCCACACAATTTTTTATTTTTTTTAGCATTAATCTCATATGGCTTGTATCTTGCGATCGCTAGATGCAATCGCTATTCCGTCCACAACGGGTTAATGCTGGTGAAATAAGCTTTAATATGATACCAAACTCTTTATCTTTTAAAACACCTGAACCATAAAAACCTTTACTACATTATTATATATGAATAAATATACAATCTAATACATTTCACTAATAAATGAATGTGGATTAGAACCTTAATAAATATGAAATATATAAATAACCAAATGTTGTAGTGCGAGTGTATGCGTGCGTATTTTACCGCGTGATGGCGCCATCCCCCGTGTAGTGTGGCATACTACACGGGGGATGAAATGGAATGGAGATTGTGAGCCAAGCCTTGTGCCTAACCTCATGACTGGCTATATGCAAGAATGATGGATGAAGGAGGCAAATAAATGAATTACCTCAGGCCTTGCAACTTTTGGAGTCTGCTTGTACATTAAAGAGTGAAAACAAACTTACTCCAACAACTGGCTTTGCAGGGCTTATGTTATATCTGGGGGAAAAACATAAATGTTACTACATATGCAAATAGAATACATAGGCAAGACCTGGTAGACCTTAAGCCAAGAATTAAAAAACACAATGGGTATTAATTTAATTATCCAAGCAGGTGACCTTTTCACCTGCTTGGATAATTAAGATTTGAAGTGCTGCTTAAAGTATTAAGATATTAATATATATTAAGATATTAAGTATTAAGCATTTTGAAACAGACAAGCATTGATCATGGTGCACATTACTATGGTATAAATGTATGAACACACAGTTTTTAAAAATTGACATTTTAAAACATTTGCATTAGTATGCAGTGCATGACAAATTTTTGTAAACAACAAATTACCTCTTAAGAAGTATAAGGATCCAAAAAAGTTTCACTCTATCCAACTCTACAAAATCTACAAATCGTCACAAAATGGCACCATAGTAATATCCCTCTAGGGATCTTACATAGTGGTATCTAATGAGATGAGTGAATGCAGCTGTAAGCTGGAGCATAGTTCAAATTACCATTAGATGACGTAGGTGTCAAGTTGTGATTTTCAGAGCTGTCAGTGATGAGATAGACTAGACCCTGAGGAGTCACAGGCATTCCGTCTGAAAATAAGCATAATTCTGCATGCTTTTGCTGCCGCTCCGTTTACGAGAGAGCTGGTGCCCAGCAAGCTGAGAGCACAGGATGACAGTCATTCTCTGTGGCTAACTGGATAACTGGCAGAGCAGGGCAGCAGAATGAATCATGATGGGGATAACAAAGGTTGCGGACATTCTCAGGAACAAAGCCACTCCCCATGAGAGAAGACGTCTATGGCTTTTGGAGGGAAACTGCCAACCAATACATGGGATAGTGGAGTTGTTTGGAGTCTGGGAAATGGCAGAGAATAGCATTGATTCTGTGTGGGCCTGCAGTGGATATTGTGCCATTGGGAATGGATGACCCCCACACGACTGCTGGGATTACATAGATGACGTGTATGGAACACCTGAGGATGCTGATGAGCTGAAGCATCAGTTGAAGTACGCCTACCAGAAGCCGTGGGAGAAACTGTCTATGTATGTATTTCACTTAGATAAGTTGATCCAGAGAATCATAGAAAAAGGAGCAATGGCTAGAAAGGTTGTGAACCTGAGAAGATTGCAACAAATGCTTTGAGGAGCCACTATTCAAGACCCCGTGGCTCAGAAGTACAGATACACTAAATAAAATCCCCCCTGTCTCAAGGAGTTTGTTAGGTCTTGTTTGTTAACTCAGGCTTTTGTCGCACATACAGGGGATCTTGGAGTTGGACTACAATCTGTTTCACGGGGGGCCTGATCCTCCATCACATTCAAACCAGCAACTAGTACAACATCGCCGTCCGAGGGAGCGCATCTTCAGGCCACATGTCAGCCTCTTTGGGATGTCGGATGTGGAATTTGTCCGCCACTATCGGCTTCCTCTGCATGTGATCTTGGACACCCTGCACATTGTGCAGCGTTACCTTGAGTCAATGCACATCATCCCGACAGCAATACCATCTTTGACCAAACTTTTGGCGGTACTGCACTTCTGTGCATCTGGTTCATTCCAGACCACAGTGGGGGGTTGCGTGCTGAAGGTTGTGCTAAGGGCGTTCCTGTCACGGCTCTCACAGTTTATCCATCGGCCACCCGATGGCTTTCCGCACGTCATAGGGGCTGTAGATGGAACGCATGTAGCCTTGGTACCGTTGACTGGGAATGCTTCGGTTTTGATGAACCGCAAGCATTTCCACTCAATAAGCGTACAGGCCATATGTGACACGTCTCTCCAGATTCAGAACCTGGTTGCAAAATGGGGGGGATAGAAGTACCTATGACTCCTTTGCCTTTCGCAATTCAAAGATGTGGCGTAGATTGCAACAGAGGCAAGGGGGTGTCACATGGAGATGCGTGGCTTCTTGGTAATTACTCTAATGTATTGACTCAGTTTAGTGGTTTTTGTTCCTAATAAGGCATTTTAAAGTTGTTTTTTGTAAATGTTATCTTTTACATGAGATGTTAGCTTTACCAAATTATGACATATAGTGCATGTGCCTTTTAATTATAGTTGGTCCAACTATACAGTTGTAAAATCAAATTGGCCACATTTGGTTAACTTCATGGTAATGTAGGCTGATTACACAAACAGACCTAACAGTTAGGGTTAGCAGAAATGTTAAAAAATGTATGCAAATGTTACATAATATTTGTTCATAGGGATCAACGTCCTTGTGTGGAAATGAAGAGTTAATTTTGAACTGTCCGAACATTACACATATGCTGCTTGTATAAGCTAATTTATTAAAGATCAGAATGGTCTAGTATGTCATTGACAAATAGCTTTAAAATATTAATGTATAAGATTTGTAGTTAAAATCTAGCCTAACAGTGTTCATAAAGGCATGTGAAGTATATATTTAAATTTCGACCCATTACAGTGCTGAGAATGGCACATTTGTTAAAGTAATTATTTTGTCTTTTAAATACAGGCTATTTCACCCTTCAAGGGTATTGTGCTGGCCTAAGTGCCATAGCACTTGCCTTTGGAGTTGGAGGATGTGGCCATGGTGAAGGCAGTTGACAAATGTAAGTATCTATAGTGTTTGCATCAAGAACATGCAATTGTCAAGTGTGTGCGCTGCATACAATATTGACCTTTGTAACCATTACATTTGTGGATCTGCTAAGTCAACATTTGTCAATGTGCTATTTGTGTTACTTATGGGTTTTGGGTTACTTTCCAGACAAAATCAACACAATCCACACTCTGAATCCAAGATATAGCTCAAACACTCAAGCCACTTTTACAGAAAATACTGTGTAGAACATTATCAGACACTTTTCACATTACAATACAGTGGCCACCTTCATGTGCACCAACGCATAAACAAAGTACATAAATGAAAGTTCATTGTGAGCTAATATTGCCTTAGTAATTGTTTGATTGACATTCAACAGGGCACGTTGGCCTGGATTTTGGAGTTGTGCATTTCGTGTTTCCCAACATGTTGAAGTATTTCTCCAATGCTACAAGCCTACTTATGTTTTCTTCACTTTGGACAGATTGTCAGCTCTTCATCCAAGGAACTTTGCCCCACAGACCACTGACTTCTTTGCTATGTCTCTGCCCAAGTGGTGAAACAGTCCAAGCTGGTTTGCATTTTGGAATTGTGCATTTCATGTATCCCGGCATGTTGAAGTATTTCTCCAATGCTCCAAGCCTACTTATATATTTCTTCACTTTGGCCAGATTGTCAGTTCTTCATCCAAGGAACTTTGCCATACAGACCACTGACTTCTTTGCTATGTATTTTGTTGCAAGTATTGCACCATGTATGTAATCAATAAATCTGAACCTGCAATAGTGTCACCAAACAGTCCCAAGCAAGTATCTGCTGATTACTACACTGCTGTGCTTCCTCTTTTCATTCAAAACAATCCATACATAGTGCTTTGGGGCCCATTTCGGCACAAATTCTACTTGTACAATATATTGATTGCATGTGTGGTTATTTTGTCGTTTGCCACAGACAGACCGTAGCCTAAAAAAAACCACTCTCTGTAGTGGTTTTTACCTATTTCCCATTATGGTTTTTTTTGGAGGTTTGTATGTCTGGTTGCTTGTTTTCTGACCAAGTATTTGGAATTTGCATGCTGCAAGTTCAACATGGTATGTGAACACAAACCTCTACATTTTGAATTATCCTCTGTAAAAGATTGTCCCTTAAATGTTTGAAGAGATGCCCACAACACTTCCTAGCCTTGGACCTTTTCCAAACAACAGGGCCAAAATAGACTTCTGCCCCAATTGCCACTTTATTTAAAATCAGGCCCACAGCCAAATGGCAACCACAAAGCCCACACAATCAATCCAGTTCAATGCCTTGGTGTCAGACGCAAGTTGACTATCTTTTGGGGTCCGTCTCCACATTACCTGTAAATCCACTTAGGGACACCAGATAAACAATGACACTATCCTCCCTTTACAGTATGGATTGTCTTTGTAAGCTAATTGTGATATGTTATACATCACTTATATTGTTTATTGGTCCAGTCATGCAATGTTGCATTCCAGCCCAAAACAGATACACACTTTCTAGCCAACTAAAATGTTTCTGAAGACACACATTGTTAGCCTGCACACACTGGACATATTTTGGTGACCTTCACAATCTGTGCTCCAAGTAGTTAGGAACCAAATTTCAGATTGGATCTTGGTGTCAGAATGTATCATTGCTTGGCAATAGCATTCACATTGCTAATGCCCTCTGAAAGGGCCAAACCTCCAAATTAAGCCACAATGAGGATGGGAATATCTTCAAGTCGGATCTGTCAGTGTGTTTGTGTAAATAATCTTTAGGGATACTTTGTGGCATAGTAACACCAAGGCCTGCTTCTACATGTGTGTAAATGTAAGGTATTCACAAGTACTTTCCAAGTGTTAGACATCATAGCACTATGAGGCAATAATTTCAGTATCCTCACACAGCAGAGTCGCCATCATCCAGAATGTCAAGCAAGCAGAAAGTAATGACCACTGGCACGCAATCCGTTACTCGATGTCCAAGCGCATCCCAAGCATAGGGATTTTAACCAAAGTGCATTTAAAATTTGCAGCATACACTAAGCTTAGTTTTTGGGGCTTAAGTAGCTGCTTGATGAGGAAGATACCATGGCTGCATAGTCATCGTGGAACCTAGAGGAACTGTGTTCAAAATTAAATCACTACTTATATTTCAAATTTGAACTGTGTACAACCAAGTCACAATGCGAAGGAGTGCACAAAACTAATTATTTAAACAATCACATTGGCCAGGCCAAGCACTCCACCCAAATGTGGACAATGAGAGTTTAAAAAGGCCTAACCTTAATACCAACCTTCACATTATTCCCTAAGGATTAGCCTCATATATTGAAAGCAACATTTAATTTCAGCCCAAACTTAATCTACACCATTTAATATGTACTTTGGTTCCCCATCTGATCCTAGATGGTCTGCCCTAGCACACATTAGGACTGTGAATGATTAATGTCTGGGTTCAACTCAATCTCAGGTCTTTGCTCACCACCATACTGTGTTTGGATACGAGTCGCTGTAACACCAACTGTAGGTAATGTTTTCATGGTATTCTGAGGCTTCATATTTGTCACTTATGCTAAATACGTAACTGTCTGTGTATTATCTAACTGTAAAAACAGACATCAATAAATGTGTTTTCGTGTTTGGCACATTTTCAATTACCCAGAACTAACTTTGTTTAAACAAACTACAGTAGGGGAGCCTCTGCCAACTGACCTGGCCTCTGTAAAAGTGTAGACATTCAAGTGTTCAGTAGCAAACCCAATGGGAAGATTCCATCAAAATCCCTTAATGACTTACATTTTTAATAGATTTTGTATGTTTGGCCATTGTGAATTATTCAAACATTACAGGGTAGTTAAGTTATTGAGACAAATTAGCGCTTGGACATCCATCACTAGTCTAACTAGATAATGTGTTGGCGTGTATTTACAAGGATAACAGGGTGTTGTTCTGTGACTGAGGTAATAGTTAGCAATATTCACTGTGTCTTGTATTACTAAACATTAATATACAGACACACAGCAGACAGTGCACACACCATTACAGCCTGCGGCTCTTTGCAGAAATATCTCCAGATTGGAAGAAGGACTGGGATGACCATTGATCTTAGTTGTTATGCTAAAGTTAGGCCATGTCTGCTGATAAAGTGTGCTTGCAAACAACAGGGTGAATGTGAATGCGGAGCACTGGCCGGATGCCAGCCACTGTGCCTTTGCACTATCAGAAAAGGGTAAGGCTTACTTATATTTCCGAAAAATACACATAATCAGACCAGTACTGATTGGTAGGTATGAATCAGGTCCTTGGTGCATACCTTGAATGGAATAAACTAGACCATTAGTTGCCTTAGAACCTGTGATTGGTGTTACATTATTGAGAGATAACATATGAAATGTATGAAATCACCTTGGTTTGAAGTATTTCTATACGTAGCAAGGAACACTGTAGGTTGAACAGCCTTTGGTAGGCACCATTAACTCACAAAAATGATGAGACACTGCAACTGGTATAAAATATGTCTGCATTTTAAAGCCATGACCCAGTATGAGCAATTTTCTACAATCCACCTAATGTCTCTGCCATTCACATGACACAATTTTACATTATAACAAACTACCAACCTGAATTGTTAAGTACATTTGTGCAGACATTTTGAACTTTTGTCTCCTCCCCAAAACCAGGTTTAAATAAAAGGCTTACCAATTTTATCACTATGGGGAAAATGATGTAATGCATGGCTGCTTTGTCATGTAGGACATCACTAAATAGTTATTTGGCAAAGACTGATATTTAGAGTTGAGATTTGTGTGCTACATGAAATACAGACAGTATTGAACCTAGGTGCAAAAACTACAAACATTTTGGCACCTTGGCATTTTCAAATGTTTTAGTCCATGACACTTAAGTAATAAATGTCTGAACTAAGTTGTTAAAGGATTTAGGCACTACCAGGCAAACTTTGTAGGGACAATTGCCTCATGGATTCTGTTTAAAAGTCCTACCTTATGTCCGTAAGGGTTGAAACTAAACATGTACATACAACACAGAGCCCAGGACAATAAAACCTTGCCTTGCACTACAGTTAAGTTGTACACACATTTTGGGAAGACACAATAAGGGGCAGACAGGCCTAAAAGTCTGGATATTGGTCTGAAATGTGTACATTAAGCATCCATGATACTCACTTGGAAAGGTTGTAGTCTACTGTGACATTAGACACTTGTCCCTGTGGAACAAACTATTGGAGTGTCCTCCTGGATTTTAAGTACTCACGTGTGTACCTTGGAGGTTTTGGATATTGGCTTGATGTGGGTGAATGCTTGGGTATGTGTATTATTTACCTCCTCACAATCTTTGGCACAAATAGACATAGGATGACAGTTTGACACTTGGGCACACCATTTTAAACATAAATGTCTTGTAAGACAATTTGCAAATATTGTTTGAAAGAATGTAGATTCAGTGTTCTGAGATAACAATGTCCTGACATTGGGAAAATGTCTGATTTTTCCATCAAGACTTAATATGCCTACAATAAGTTTCATAAGATTATACATTTTTTTAATATATCTTGAAAATTTTAGACAAATTTGAAAAAAACCCAAAACAAATTAAACATAAATATAATAAATTATTATTATTTTTTTTTGTTGGCACGGGGCCCATTACATGCCGAGCCTGGCTTCTCGTTACCCATGATGAGGAGGGCTCAGAGAAAGCATCCAAACTCTCGAGGGCAGCAGATTGTGCCCAACACTGTGAAGGTGCAGGGGCCTAGGCAGGGGAGGAGGCAAGAGACTGGACAGGGAGGGGGGAGGCAAGAGACTGGACAGGGAGGGGGGAAAGAGCATGGGAAAGGAGAAGGGCAAGAGCATGGGCATGGAGATTGGCAAGGGTCTGGGAAAGTAGATGGGCAAGGCTCTGGGCAGGGTCTGAGCCAGGGAGGGGGGCAATAGCATGGGCAGGGGGGGTCAATAGCATGGGCAGGGAGGGGGTCAATAGCATGGGCAGGAAGGGGGGAGGCAAGAGACTGGGCATGGAGAGGGGAGGCAAGAGACGACTGGTGTTGGGGGGTGGGGAATGAAGCAGGTGTGGTGTGGGCTGAAATGGGTGAAGGTAATGTGCCAGAGGTGCGTTGGGTGTGGGCATGGAAGAGATCACCCAGGAGTGTAGCAATAATAGTTAAGGTGGAATTGAGAGTGAACATTTGGGTGGTGAATGTGATATGGGAAGTGGTGAGTGTGTTATTCAAAGTGGTGAGTTGGTGCTCCATGCGAGGTAGAGTGCTTGCTATTTGTGCAACATGAGTGTCCAGTGAATTGGTGATGGCTTCAAATCGTTGAGATATGAGTGAGAGTGACTGCACCCTCGAGAGTTCAGCCTGCTGCCTCTGAGGCTCCTCCACATCACGGCCAGCTACCTCCTCTATCTCCCCAGCAGCCTGGTCTTCACGTTCTGTATATAGAGAAAAAGAGAAGAGAACATTTTAGGTCCAAAATCTGACGGAAATATTTACCTTTTTAAACAATCTGGCATTTTAAAATATTAACATTCCAGGGAATTCGCAAACAAACAGCCCTTGCCAGTCCCAAAAAGCAGCCATAGGCACGTATTTTGTTAGCATTTTGCAATGGGCCAACACATTAAGACAATTTCTATTCAGTGTGTACAATTCATTTGCTAGTATGTGATAGGCAAACACATTTTGACAGTAAAGTTTGACAGAAGACACATCCTGAGAGTTGTCACATGTGCAGATACAGAACACAAACATCAACAGACATTAAATAATGAGAATCATCATGTACTTAGGGGAGAGAGCTCTCCTGTATGGGGTGGGCTAGAGCCAGTGCGATGTTGCCCACCCCAACGATTTCCGCCATTGAAATGGCCACACTTGCATTCTCCTCGATAGGTGTTAATGTGGCCTCCAGGGGAGGGCCCCCACCAGTTCCTTGCACATGTTGGTGCACTTTTGATATCTTCCTCTTGAGCCTTAGTTTATAGTCAGACCATCTGTGGAAATGAATATGGCGTTCACTGGCAGAATACGGTGGCTAAGTGGTTAGCACTTCTGTCTCACAGCGCTGGGGTCATGAGTTCAATTCCCAACCATGGCCTTATCTGTGCGGAGTTTGTATGTTCTCCCCGTGTTTGCGTGGGTTTTCTCCGGGTGCTCCGGTTTCCTCCCACACTCCAAAAACATACTAGTAGGTCAATTGGCTGCTATCAAAAATTGACCCTAGTCTGTCTCTCTCTCTCTGTCTGTGTGTATGTTAGGGAATTTAGCCTGTAAGCTCCAATGGGGCAGGGACTGATGTGAATGAGTTCTCTGTACAGCGCTGTGGAATCAGTGGCGTAATATAAATAAATGGTGATGATGATGATGATGATGAAAACATGTAAATTCATAGTGTCCTTTTGTAATTAACACACAAAAGAACAAAAACAATACGCAGTGAAATGTGTGTGGCTTTTCAAGTGTGAATAATATAGAACACTGAACATGTTTATTTGTGAAAGTACTATGGTGATTTCGTAGGGTAACTAAGGCCTTGCTAGAGAAATGACTTACACAGACACAAGGATGTGTTAAGCTCACAGTCCTCTAAATATTAATATGTTTTGAGTCATCTAAACAAAAGAGTGCTTTAGAAGTAGAGAAGGGTGGGCTCGGTTCCCCGAGATCCGAACCCACCCGAACTTCGCCTGAGTACGGAGCCGAGCAGGCTCAGTACTCTCCTGCCCGTTCAGAATCGAAATCGAGGCAAAATTTTATCATGGCGTAGTCGGATTTCGGAGCTCGGTTTTCGCGATATTTGAAAAGCATAAATACCCGCCTACACAGCAATCCATCGCCATTTGACAGAGGGAGAGAGCAGGGTTAGGTCACAGGGCTGTATTAGAGCAGAGACAGAGCAATAATTGTACACCTTATTCTTTGTATTATTATTTCAATTCTAATCTATTCAATTCTATTATTAATTCCAATTGTATTAGCAATTGTTAGAGCAGGAAGAGAGGAGGATAGAGAAGGCTTTTTGTTCAATATTTTGCACTACAAGTGCATAGGGGTGTCCCATATTCCCCAGTGTGAAATACTAATTTTTCTGGCTGTCAAAAGTGAGATTCATCAGCAGTATCTATACAAATTTTTGCACTACAAGTGCTTTGGGGTGTCCCATATTCCCCAGTGTGAAACAATAATTTTTCTGGCTGTCAAAAGTGATATTCATCAGCAGTATCTATACAATTTTTGCACTACAAGTGCTTTGGGGTGTCCCATATTCCCCAGTGTGAAACAATAATTTTTCTGGCTGTCAAAAGTGATATTCATCAGCAGTATCTATACAATTTTTTGCACTACAAGTGCTTTGGGGTGTCCCATATTCCCCAGTGTGAAACAATATTTTTTCTGGCTGTCAAAAGTGATATTTATCAGCAGTATCTATACAATTTTTTGCACTACAAGTGCTTTGGGCTCATTAAAATGGATTCAAAGCAGTCCACATATGAGCAGAATCAGCAAGCAGGTGCTGGTACCAGTCCTGATGGTAGTGTTCCCAGTACGTCATCTGGTAAAGCCTATGTAAAAGTACATAGTCTTTTTAAATCAGGGAAAAAACACACACCAAAAAAAAAATTACCGTGTTGAAGCGAAAAAGAAGTGTAACTGAGGAAAAGTTAAGTGCCGATAAAAAAAAATTGCCAACGTGCCATTCTATACACACAGTGGCAAAGAAAGAATGAGGCCTTGGCCTTTCTCTATTAGTGGCAGATCAAAAAATGTTACTGAGCCTTCTTCTTGTACGGTCACTCGTGAGCAAGCAAGACCAAGTAATTTGGAGTCTAAAAGAGGTGCACAACTACTGTTACGCGTCAAAGCCGAGCTGCAAGACAACAGTAAGGCTTTGGAGGATAATGTATGCTCAGAATCAGAAATGACATCAATCCTTGTGGAGAGTCCATCCACCAGTGGTATGTCTAATCGTGAGCATTCTGTAAGTGTACCCATAAAGAAGGGCCGTTTCAGCAGTTCTGCTGATGTGTGCCTGAACAGCCCGAGTGTAGCCAGTGATACAAAAATTGACAAATTGAGGATGCCACTTTGGAATTAGAAGAGGATGAGGGGGAGATTTGTGTAGGCGACGAGGGCGCTAATGAAGATGTTGATGAGATACAAATAGAATTTAGAATCTATTTCAGCGCTCCACTAAGATATGCAGCTCAGTATAAGACTGTGAACACCACTGAAATTCACATCAAACAAACATGTATAACAATAAATGTAACACACATTTGCACTCTCTTTTTCTACTTAATGATTATTCACATATGCATCCCCTTGTTGAACAGAATGTCTTTTGTTCTATACGTATGAATTCTTCAATGTTACTCATGCGACATGAAAGAAAACATATAGCATAACATAGTGTAGCTCATAAAAACTACCAAGAAAAAATTCCACCACCACTAATACCCAAATGTCAAAGATAGTGATATTATTGATCCATAGAAGGAATCCAACAGTGCGATATTTCTTCAGGAGAAAACCCCTTAGGATATCAGCTTACGGGAAATCGATAGGTAATGCGCCCCACACAGATAGCTTTTATCCAATGAATCTCCTTCCACGAATGCTAATCGTCATGCATATTCCTCTCAGTACATGTAATGAAGGGTGAAACCAAGGAGAAAAGCCTTCTGTATTAAATTTAAAAATTTATTGCAGCAAAGATAATACTACCCATTTCCAACATGGAATGGTGTATACAGATAAAACTCGTACCAGAGATATAACTGTCACATTCACATAGCAGGTTCTTTAAAAGTTGTTAAACATCAGAAATCCACATCATATGTATTAAAGTAATTCTATCGTTTTCAAATAAGCATTGCATAGGCGATTGTTATTGTGTTTCCAACGCACAAAGTGATTTATTTTAGCAGATGTAAAAGTTAACAGTTCAATACATGACTATGTTATATATACAGTACAGTACAGCCAATACCAAATAGATACATTACATACCGCTGCGCTCCCGCGGGCACCCAGTGGACAGAAGTTCACCCTTGAATACTGTGGTCAGAGAACGACTGAAGCTAGCTAGTGGGAAGCGCAGCTATGATATATATATATAGTACATTCAGTGTTACAGAGTGAACAATGCAGATGACGTGGCTTGCTTCTATAGGGTCCAGACTTCGGGTGGGTCCATGGGTAAACAGGTCACAGGCTAGTTTCAAACTAAAGAATCCCAAAGGTGGGGGTCATCTCTCCAGTGGATGTGCTCCTTTATTCCCGCCAAGACTCCAGTTACAACTAGTTCTATTAGCATTTAATAGTTAGCATCACATTAAAGGTTTATTCCCTAACATCAATAACTAGAGTATGCAATGTGCGATCTCTTCGCCGAATGCACCGGGCACGCTGCTGATGTAAAGAGGGATTAATATGATATCCAGACATGATACATTTCCTATAATCCCTGAACCTTAATAACACTGAGGTGAACATATAATCATAATATGTAAACTAATAATAAACTAAATGCTATCTGCTCATAAATCCCTGTAGAATAGATTCAATATGAATATGAATTATATAAATAACTAAATGTTGTAATGCTAGTGTCGTACGTGCGTATTTTACCGTGCGATCGCAGTATGCTACGTGTAGCTTGTACTGAGTGCAATCAACCATTAAAACAATATTAACTAATATTACTTTCGTTGATCCAATTATACGACTTTGACAGTTCCACCCTTAGATAGTATAATAAACTATCACCTTAAAGATGTTATATGCAGGATCTCAGTACCACGTTTCATTATTATTATGTAATGCAAGTCCCCCTTGGTGTATGACCACACTGTTTGTAGATCTAAACAAGTTATCGTAAGAGAGAGTCTTCATCCTTAAAACGACTTATTTTACTATAGACCGTACACTTCTGGAGCTTGGAGATAACCTTTTGTATGCCCTTCAAGGGTGCAATAAAACACGTAATACATTATTTGGAAAGGTGCAGAGTACAATAGACAATAGAACATGTATCAGTTATACAGAATACTCTACTACAGTTCTTCAAGTTTAACAGATTCATTCGTCCAACGCATGTCTTTAAGCTCAGAATACATTTAAACACTTCATGTTCATCAATTGCATCATCCTTTGTCTATCAATAATGTCATATACAATCTCCTTCAGCTTGCGTTAATATACACACTTCTAATAATGTCATAAGTTCTTTTCATCAACACTAGTGGGCGGGCTATTGTCTGTTCGTTCTTCCCAGTCTCCCAATACTCAGGTTTCTTTGTACATGAAACAGTGATCGGCTTGCAAAATATTGGGAGACTCCAGACTAAGGGACCTAGGTGTTGTACGTTTCTTCTAGTGACCTCCCATCCATAATTCGGGTATCTCAAGAATATTTAGTGGAAAGAGAACTAATCCTACTTGATATAATCACTGAGGCACGTGAGAGCACGCCCAGCACTATGTTTGGTCTAAAACCTTCCCCTCCCAAGAATGATAATCATTCGCAAGGATGCCTGCTCAAGTCCGAATATTACTGGACTGGCATCGCTGGGTGTACCTCTTTTTTTACTATGTGGTCAACGTACTTACGGACGTAATGCTACTCAGACAATAGCCCCTCGCACTTTCTCCAAGTTCCACGGTGTCACTCACCGGACTGTGAGTGCTTCTTCCCGGACATTTAGGAACCGTGGCCGTCCTCCATCCTGAGGGACTGCGCATGCGCAGCCCTTTCTATACCTCCAGTGTATGTTCCTTTAACTTAATTGGCAGATCAGGCAACCTCCCTATATTAAGCACCTGTGGTCATCACCACATGGCCTGATCTTGGAGTCTCATTCCCCATGAGTCTCTGAAGGTGTTCCTGTGTTTCCTTGTTTATTCAGCCCTGCTGATTCCTGTGGTTTCCAAACCACTTCTACCTCTGTGGTTTCCAAACCACTTCTGCTACTGTGGTTCCCATACCACTTCTACCATCTACTGAATCATCGTGACTGTGAGCTGATTCCTATCCGCTGCCTCCGTGCACTACAGTCTTCTAATCACTTCAACTCTACCATGTATCATTGGGACTGTTAGCTGATGCCTATCCGCTGCCTCCGTGCATTACAGGCTTCAACCACATCCACTCACCTGTTCATGATTGTGACTGCCAGCTGATTCCTATCCGCTGCCTCCGTGCACTACAGGCTTCAACCTGCAACTCGTCTGTGTTTCATCATCGTGACTGCTAGCTGATTCCTATCCGCTGCCTCCGTGCACTACAGTCTTCAACCTGCAACTCGTCTGTGTTTCATCATCGTGACTGCTAGCTGATTCCTATCCGCTGCCTCCGTGCACTACAGTCTTCAACCTGCAACCCGTCTGTGTTTCATCGTGACTGTTTGGCTGATTCCTATCCGCTGCCTCTGTGCGCTTCAGTCTTCAGTCCTTGTCAACGCTCCCGTGTTTCCTTGAGTCTGCCTCCACTATTGCTACCCGCTATTCTCCGTGATCAACAGTGCCTGTTCAACTCTGCTCTCCCGTGTCCCATCGTTACTGCACCTGCTGGTTGCTATTGGCTACCTCCGTGTTCCCGCAGAGACCCGCTGCTGCTACTCCTCAGCACTACTCATCCATCTACTGCTGATCCGCTCTCCACGCTTTCCTGTGTTCCCTGCTGGTCTACCTTCCCGTGCGCTGCACCTACTAGACCACCGCTTCACCCATCCAGGGACTTCGCATCCTGCCGGCCTCCTGCCGTTCAGGTATCTCTGCACTCCTGTCTGACTGCCTCCTGAACCACGGTATGCATACTTCTCATTGACTGTGCTGTGTATTGCATACCTTGCTGGACTGTGTTGGTTCTCCTCTGGAGTGTGCTATCCGCTGAGTCTATTGCCATCATTGACTGTGTTATCTTATGCTGGACTACTTCAAGAGACTTTCTATATTGGCAGTATTGTTCAGTCATTTATACATTTATATTGTGCATATTACTGTGGATCAAAGTCAAGGTGCCCGTGTATATATTGTGTTGCAGTCTCTCCCCGTGCACCTCCTCACATATATATTCAGTAGTACAACTTGCTAGTGGCAGACCACTGACTCCTGTTTACAGTTTCACCTGTTCCAGTATCCTCTCACATAGCAGTGGTACAACTTGCTAACGCAGACCACTGACTCCCCGGATATCTCCACTTGGATTCCATTCCTTCACTCAGACAGCGGTACAACTTGCTATCCGCAGACCGCTGACTCTCATCACCTCCTCGTTTCTGTTGGACATTCCTCCTCACTATAGCAGTGGTACAACTTGCTACCGCAGACCACTGACTACCTTCACGTGTCCTTTGTCCATACAGTTCCTCGTGTATTACTACCTCCATATTGCCAGTGCTGCTAGTCATAGACTTTCCTGAGCATCTCATCATCTGCTATTTCCTGTTCCGTGATCACCCTGCTACCAGAGTACCATATTACCACCTATACTGCTCTGGTAAGCCTATCACCTGGTGATCCCTGGGTAAAGACTCCTAGTGCCCGTGACAGTAAGATCAGGCCATGACAGACCCAGATACGGAACCTACTGCTAAAGAGATGCTGCAGCATCTGGTCAGTCGTGTGGAGCAACAGGATGCTCGCCAACAGCTGTTACTTCAATGTTACCAATCGTTAACCTCCCAAGGAACATCTGGACAGACTGTTACAGCTAGTATTGAAGCTCCTGTGCTTTCCTCCGTTTCCCCAGTGCCATCCCAGGTGTCTACAGCTCCTACGCTTCACCTGCCTACTCCGTCAAAATATGACGGGGACCCCAAAACTTGTAGAGGTTTCCTTAACCAATGTTCAGTCCATTTTGAACTCCAACCTCAAAATTTTTCTACCCATCGTTCCAGAGTGGCCTATCTTATCTCATTGTTTTCTGGACAAGCCCTGGCTTGGGCCTCCCCTCTGTGGGAAAGAAACGATCCAATTCTACAAGATAGTGCCAAATTCATTTCCACGTTCCGAAGTGTGTTCGATGAACCAGGTCGTGTGACCTCCGCTGCTTCCAGCATTCTTCGTTTGCGACAAGGCTCCCATACAGTAGGACAGTATGTCATTCAATTTAGGATCTTAGCCTCTGAACTTCAGTGGAACACTGAAGCATTAGTTGCCGCCTTCTGGCAGGGGCTCTCCGATAAAATTAAAGATGCACTGACTACCCAAGAGCTTCCTTCGTCACTAGAAGATTTGATCTCTCTTTGCCATCGTGTAGACATGAGATTTCGTGAAAGAGAATCTGAGAAAACAACTTCTGCTAAAGCACCTCTTCGTTTAAACCCTCAATTTCGTCCAGTTTCACCTTCTGTGATTCCCATGGAGATAGGACGTTCCAAATTATCTTTAGAAGAGAGGAAACGAAGAGTAAAGAATAGACTCTGTATCTATTGTGCTGATTCCACACATATGCTCAGTTCTTGCCCTAAGAAATCGGGAAATGCCAGGCCCTAACTAGTTCTGGAGAGGTGAAGTTAGGGTCCCTGGAGTCCTCTCCATTGTCTATGAAATCTAAAGTCTGCGCTTTCGATGTTACGATTTCCTTTGCTACTAAATCCTTTGAGTCACAGGCATTGATTGATTCCGGAGCAGCAGGAAATTTCATTTCTAAATCACTAGTGAATCAATGGTCCCTACCAGTGATCACTTTAAAAACACCCATTACTGTGACGGCTATAGATGGATCACGTCTCATCAATGGTCTCATCACCCAGAGTACGTCTCCAGTAACCCTTCAGATTGGTGTACTACACCATGAAGAAATTTCGTTTTTAATTCTTCCTGTTACGACAAGTCCGATTGTCTTAGGCCTTCCATGGCTTCAATGTCACTCTCCCCAGATTGACTGGCGCACCCCTCAAGTTACGTCTTGGGGGCCTGAATGTCACCATCGTTGTCTCTCTCAAGTTATTCCTCTTAAAGTACAGCAATCTTCCATCTCATCTTCCTCCCCGGGACTCCCTCCTCAGTATGCTTCATTTGCCGATGTGTTTGATAAAGCTCAGTCTGAACGTCTTCCTCCTCATCGTTCTTGGGATTGTCCGATCGACCTTCTACCTGGCAAGACTCCTCCCAGGGGTCGGGTCTATCCTCTCTCGTTACCTGAAACTCAAGCCACATCTGAGTACATACAGGAGAATCTCCAGCGTGGGTTCATTCGACCTTCCACCTCTCCCGCTGGAGCTGGGTTCTTCTTCGTCAAAAAGAAGGATGGATCATTACGCCCTTGTATAGATTTTCGTGGACTCAACGCCATTACTATCAAGAATCGGTATCCCATTCCGCTGATCACTGAGCTATTTGATCGCATCAAGGGAGCTCGGATATTTACTAAGTTGGATCTTCGTGGTGCCTACAATTTAATTAGAATCCGTTCCGGTGACGAATGGAAGACCGCGTTTAACACCAGAGATGGGCATTACGAATATTTAGTAATGCCCTTCGGGCTGTGTAATGCCCCCGCGGTTTTCCAGGGTTTCATCAATGAGATCTTTCGGGACTTATTATATGTATGTGTCGTTGTCTACCTGGACGACATATTGATCTTCTCACAGGACCTGCCTTCTCATCACCAACATGTGGCAGAGGTCCTCTCCAGACTACGGAAAAACTCATTGTTCTGTAAATTGGAAAAATGTTCATTCGAGTTACCCCAGATTCCATTCTTGGGGTATATAGTTTCCGGAGTTGGCCTGAAGATGGATCCAGACAAAGTAAATGCTGTACTACATTGGCCTCAGCCAACTACTCTTCGTGCCATCCAGCGTTTTTTAGGTTTTGCCAATTACTATAGACGCTTCATTCAAGACTTCTCATCCATTGCATCTCCCATTGTGGCCTTAACTCGGAAAGGGGCTAATACTAAGCAATGGTCATCTGAGGCTCTCCAAGCCTTTCAAATCCTCAAAGAGTCCTTCTCGTCTGCTCCCATTCTGCGACAACCTGATGTGACACTCCCCTTCTTCCTAGAAGTAGATGCCTCTAATGTGGGCTTAGGAGCTATTCTCTCCCAACGCTCGGAGCAACAAAAATTACATCCTTGTGCCTTCTACTCTCGGGGTCTTCTGCCCGCAGAGAAAAACTATACTATCGGGGACAAGGAGTTGCTGGCCATCAAAGCTGCATTAGAGGAATGGAGATACTTGTTGGAAGGAGCTCGCCATCCGGTGACGATCTTCACGGATCATAAGAACTTGTCATATTTGCAATCTGCTCAATGCTTGAACCCTCGTCAAGCAAGATGGTCTCTTTTCTTTTCCCGTTTTGAATTAATTATAACCTTCAAACCAGCTGCTAAGAACAAGAAAGCTGACGCTCTATCTCGAGCTTTTGTGACGTCCTCTGATGTAGAAGAGGTTCCCAACCATGCTATTCTAGACCCCAAATGTATTTCTCTGGCTGCTTCATCCACCAAAATGCTACCATTTGGGAAGACCCTCGTGCCTCCTACTCTGAGGAGGAAAATCCTTTCGTGGTTCCATGCCTCTCGTTTTTCTGGACACGCCGGTGAACATAAGACCTTTGAGATTCTCTCTCGTAGTTACTGGTGGCCTTCAATGAGGAGAGACGTCAAAGAGTTTATTGCTTCCTGTGATTTATGTTCTCAGTTCAAATCCTCCCGCAGAACTCCAGCAGGGTTGCTGCGACCACTACCCATTCCGTCCAAGCCTTGGACCCATATTAGTATGGATTTCGTTACTGATTTGCCACCAAGTAAGAATCACAATACTATTTGGGTAGTGGTAGACAGATTTTCGAAGATGGCTCATTTCGTCCCTCTGTCCGGTTTACCTTCCTCGTCTACTCTGGCTGAACATTTCATTAAAGAAATCTTCCGCATCCATGGATGTCCGTCTGAGATTGTGTCAGATAGAGGAGTACAATTCGTTTCCAGATTCTGGCGGGCCCTTTGTAAAACCTTGGGCATACGATTAGCACTCTCATCGTCTTACCATCCGCAATCTAACGGACAAACGGAACGAGTCAATCAAGATCTTGAGACTTTTATTAGGATGTTCTCTTCAGCCAACCAAGACAACTGGGTAGAATTGCTCCCTTGGGCTGAATTCGCCCATAACAACATGTACCATGAGTCATCATCCAAAACTCCATTCTTTGTGGTCTACGGTCACCATCCGTCTTTTCCGGAATTTCCTGCCCTCCCGCCCACCCAAGTTCCTGCTGTGGAGACTGCTTGTCAGACCTTCAAAAATATCTGGTCTCAGGTCAAAACCTGTTTAAAGAAGACATCTAACAAATATAAGTCTTTCGCAGATAAGAAGAGGCGGGCTATTCCACCACTAAAAATTGGAGATCGTGTCTGGTTATCTACCAAAAATATTCGTTTGAAGGTTCCATCTATGAAATTCGCCCCTCGTTTTATTGGTCCATATAGGATCATTCAAGTTATCAATCCAGTATGTGTTAAACTTCTTCTTCCTAAGAATCTTCGGATCTCCAATGCCTTCCATGTGTCCTTGCTCAAACCTCTCATCATCAACCGTTTCTCGACTCCTTCCTCAGCACCGCAGCCAGTTCAAGTTCATCAGGAGGAGGATTTCGAGATTACTGAGGTATTGGATGCAAAAATTTCGCGAGGAGTCCTCCGTTTCCTCGTTCATTGGAAGGGCTTTGGTCCTGAGGAGCGTTCATGGATCAAAGCTGAAGATCTTAATGCTCCTGCCCTTCTGAAGAAGTTTTATTCCAAAAATCCGGACAAGCCCGGTTCCAGGCGTTCTGTGCCCACCTTTAAAAGGGGGGGTACTGTCACTCACCGGACTGTGAGTGCTTCTTCCCGGACATTTAGGAACCGTGGCCGTCCTCCATCCTGAGGGACTGCGCATGCGCAGCCCTTTCTATACCTCCAGTGTATGTTCCTTTAACTTAATTGGCAGATCAGGCAACCTCCCTATATTAAGCACCTGTGGTCATCACCACATGGCCTGATCTTGGAGTCTCATTCCCCATGAGTCTCTGAAGGTGTTCCTGTGTTTCCTTGTTTATTCAGCCCTGCTGATTCCTGTGGTTTCCAAACCACTTCTACCTCTGTGGTTTCCAAACCACTTCTGCTACTGTGGTTCCCATACCACTTCTACCATCTACTGAATCATCGTGACTGTGAGCTGATTCCTATCCGCTGCCTCCGTGCACTACAGTCTTCTAATCACTTCAACTCTACCATGTATCATTGGGACTGTTAGCTGATGCCTATCCGCTGCCTCCGTGCATTACAGGCTTCAACCACATCCACTCACCTGTTCATGATTGTGACTGCCAGCTGATTCCTATCCGCTGCCTCCGTGCACTACAGGCTTCAACCTGCAACTCGTCTGTGTTTCATCATCGTGACTGCTAGCTGATTCCTATCCGCTGCCTCCGTGCACTACAGTCTTCAACCTGCAACTCGTCTGTGTTTCATCATCGTGACTGCTAGCTGATTCCTATCCGCTGCCTCCGTGCACTACAGTCTTCAACCTGCAACCCGTCTGTGTTTCATCGTGACTGTTTGGCTGATTCCTATCCGCTGCCTCTGTGCGCTTCAGTCTTCAGTCCTTGTCAACGCTCCCGTGTTTCCTTGAGTCTGCCTCCACTATTGCTACCCGCTATTCTCCGTGATCAACAGTGCCTGTTCAACTCTGCTCTCCCGTGTCCCATCGTTACTGCACCTGCTGGTTGCTATTGGCTACCTCCGTGTTCCCGCAGAGACCCGCTGCTGCTACTCCTCAGCACTACTCATCCATCTACTGCTGATCCGCTCTCCACGCTTTCCTGTGTTCCCTGCTGGTCTACCTTCCCGTGCGCTGCACCTACTAGACCACCGCTTCACCCATCCAGGGACTTCGCATCCTGCCGGCCTCCTGCCGTTCAGGTATCTCTGCACTCCTGTCTGACTGCCTCCTGAACCACGGTATGCATACTTCTCATTGACTGTGCTGTGTATTGCATACCTTGCTGGACTGTGTTGGTTCTCCTCTGGAGTGTGCTATCCGCTGAGTCTATTGCCATCATTGACTGTGTTATCTTATGCTGGACTACTTCAAGAGACTTTCTATATTGGCAGTATTGTTCAGTCATTTATACATTTATATTGTGCATATTACTGTGGATCAAAGTCAAGGTGCCCGTGTATATATTGTGTTGCAGTCTCTCCCCGTGCACCTCCTCACATATATATTCAGTAGTACAACTTGCTAGTGGCAGACCACTGACTCCTGTTTACAGTTTCACCTGTTCCAGTATCCTCTCACATAGCAGTGGTACAACTTGCTAACGCAGACCACTGACTCCCCGGATATCTCCACTTGGATTCCATTCCTTCACTCAGACAGCGGTACAACTTGCTATCCGCAGACCGCTGACTCTCATCACCTCCTCGTTTCTGTTGGACATTCCTCCTCACTATAGCAGTGGTACAACTTGCTACCGCAGACCACTGACTACCTTCACGTGTCCTTTGTCCATACAGTTCCTCGTGTATTACTACCTCCATATTGCCAGTGCTGCTAGTCATAGACTTTCCTGAGCATCTCATCATCTGCTATTTCCTGTTCCGTGATCACCCTGCTACCAGAGTACCATATTACCACCTATACTGCTCTGGTAAGCCTATCACCTGGTGATCCCTGGGTAAAGACTCCTAGTGCCCGTGACACACGGTTTCCAAATTTTCCTTTACCCCTGAATTAAATAGAGTAATTGGCTGGACCGATTATGCTACTAACTTCTTCATCCCCAATACCTCATTATCATTACCTGAACCAGCCTCTGTCACCTGTCAACAAACAAAAGAATTGACCGTCCTGAAAAGAGATTGCGATGAGAGAGACACAGAACAGGAAAAACTACAAGTTCATGCTGGACAACTGTCTTAGCCTTTGGCTCAGGTGCTACTAACTGCATTCGAGGCCTCCCAGAACAGATTCATAAGTGCACTTAGACCCTTCATCATCATCATCATCATCATCATTTATTTATATAGCGCCACTAATTCCGCAGCGCTGTACAGAGAACTCATTCACATCAGTCCCTGCTCCATTGGAGCTTACAGTCTAAATTCTCTACTATAGACACACACACACATACACAGACAGACAGAGAGGGAGAGACTAGGGTCAATTTTGATAGCAGTCAATTAACCTACCAGTATGCTTTTCTTGGAGTGTGGAAGGAAACCGGAGCACCCGGAGGAAACCCACGCAAACACAGGAAGAACATACAAACTCCACACAGATAAGGCCATGGTCAGGAATCGAGCTCATGACCCCAGTGCTGTGAGGCAGAAGTGCTAACCACTTCACCACTGTGCTGCCCTTCTCTGAGTGTTGGCCCCTCTGCAGCGGGTGAAGTGGGCACCAGTGTGTATCTGCTACCCTTGAAGTCATGATGCTGGTAGCCTACACCTGGTACCTCTCTGTCAAATAACCTGAGCCTAGGAAATTACTGTTCCACAACATCCTGACAGCTAGTGTAACTTTTCAGGAAGCAGTGTTTTGAGCGTTCTCGGTTGCTGTCTCACTATTTACCTTCCCTCTCAAGGTCTAAACTAGTCTCTCATCTCAAGAGGGTTTAAGAACATTTCAAAAGTCAACAGGTTAAGACGCAGCCTAGGAGTGATCTTGATAGCGGGGAAGTACTAGTGGCCAAAGCTAACAGCCACTTTAATCAAGTTCCAACTCTCATTCTATTCAATTTGTTTTAACTAGTACAGTTACTTTATGTTCACACTGGTTTGTGGCTAATCAAAAAGTATGTAATTTGTTACCACTACTCATACATTATACATTTATTATCAATAACATGAATACCCCTATCACCTATTATAACTCTAGGGCTATCACATTGAATAACAAAAGCTTTGAATATGACACAGTAATACATTAGACACATTTCAATACATCTTTACCCAGACATATTTCATTGGTACACCAGTGTATACTTGAGGATCCTGCATGGTGGTAATTGGATGACGTGGATTTGTTTTACCTGGAGAAAAACCCATTTGCAGAAGGGATATGGGATGGCTCTATTGGTATCCTTTTCCTGACATTCTCTTAATCAAGATAGAACGTTGCCGTCCTACTGGCTTGAGAAGAAACGTCTGGTGCACCCCAGTATACTCTTACCAGCTTGCACATACCTTCTGTACCCAGCTGAGCCAGACCATGTGCTGCCTCCTCTGGGTCTGGAAGATACACTCCGGGAGCTACTGGTCTACCTTATCCATCTCTCCAGGGTCCGCCAGACTCCTCACCACATCTCTTCACCCTCCAGACAGTTTATTCCTCAGGTAACACAAATCTTCATATATTAACTAATATGTGCATGCGTGCATGTGTGTGTGTGTGTGTTCACATTTTAAAACAATGCAATGAAAAACAAAACAAAACATAAATTTGTAGCTGTCACATAAAACCCTGCTGTCTATTTGACAGCTATGTTCGCCCTTGTGTGACAGCCATGTATGGTCGTGAGTGTAAGTGTGGACTTTACTAGTAGCTACTTCAGTTGGTAACTGTGTCACTGTATAAAGTCCTCTATGTAGTGTCCTATTTATGTGCTGGTATTGCTATAAAAAAGATTTTTCAGTCAACTCAACGTCGCCCCCTAGACTAGAAAAATGCTGAAGACCAATGTATATCAATCGATTTTCCCTCTGCCAACTCACATGCCATTCTCATTACCTCACATTCAGCTACTTGACTAAGTGAGAAAGGCAAAGGGGTTTATTTCTATAACACTTTCTTCAAATATAACAGTATCCAGTACATGTCAGTTTAACAGTGAAAAAAATATAAAACACGAAGATTCTACATTTTCTAGGGTTTCACATTATGTTGTATCTTGTGGAAAAAAATCCTACTCCAATGTTCTACACAGAGATGCATATCTGTATGTCTAACCTCCAGCAATCTCCTAACCACCCTTTGTGCATACCTATAAAGGCACATTTTTGTACAGGAGGCACACAACACACAAATAAAAACAAAACAGATATGCAATCTATAAAAACATGAATCGTATTTCCACACAAAAAAACTTTCTGCTTAACATTAGCAGCTTCTATACACATGACACCAAACCCCTGACTGTTTCTGTAACTCATGTCAATCTAGTGTGTATATCCCTGAATTTGTCTTATGTAAAAAAAATATGTCTTAGCCCCATTAATGAGACTGTGTCTATGTCTTTTTGTATTTCTATGCAAGAGCAGAGAGAGAGAGAGAGAGAAAAAGATAGAGAGAGAGAGAAGGATAGAGAGATACTAGCATAGATTTAAAGAATGAGAAATAAGAAAGCAATGAATAATAGGAATACAAAGATTTGAATACAAGGGTTTGGAAACAAACAAACATGCAGAAAGGGAGATTTTTACAGCAAAAATTACTGCTGGATTGGACTCTATGGGAAAATGGCTGTATTACTTCCACGAATCCCCTTAGCTGTTTGCTAAACTATGGCCCCTCCCCATACTTGACTAGGGGGGTCTTACATCAACCGTGCAATCCAGTGTCGTCCGTCATTTGTTCATTAAGAACTCGGTATCACATTGACTACATACCTTTGCGACGGACTTCCTGACTTATGACAGAGAAATGTAAAAAATTAACTCTTGGTGACTCATCTTGAGATACATAAAACGATATTTTGGAGCAAACTATGTACATACTTCATTTTTGGATAATGATTCTCAGCCAAACAAATTATCATGAGTCACTGCAGCCTAAAACAAAGACTGCTCCAATGATCCATTGTTAATTTGTCTTTCAAGAATAATTCTTCTATTTCTCTATCCCACCCACTTAAGCACTAAGTCTATATTTCTTTTGTGTACCCTTATCTGTGAAAAGAAAAAAAAAACCAAGATAGTTATCTTATAACAGCAAACGAAACAAACATTTTCATTCTTTACCATCGGCCAGCGATTAGGAAAGCAAACAAGTGACAACATAAAACAAACAAACACAATCAACAAAGATTACTTTAAAATCAGTTTCTTTCTAAACCTTCACATTATTACTTACCATTGATTATTATTTGCCTTGCCTGGTCCTAATTTCCTAGCTTTTGCTTTAATATTTTCTTTGCAATCTTTCCTCAAATGTCCCTTCTTAAGACAGTTAAAACATTTCAAAGATTTCTGTTTCTTTCGTCCCTTATAGTAGTTTTTATAATTCTGAGGTTGTGAATGTAATTTTCCTAACGCCTGGATACCCAACATCATTAACCTATCACTCTGCGCTTTTTCCTTTTTACATATATTTTTATCATGTTGTACAGCATTCTCTCTAATTTCATTTACCGTGAGACCTCTCCAAGTAGGAAAAGAGGTTTGTATCCAGGTCCTTAGATCCTCCCGGAGGCCTTCCATTAGTACTGCAACAGCTAACTCCCTATGATGTGGATTTTCCCTTATATCTCATATCCCTGTGTACTTAATCATGGCCGCTAGAGCCCTAAAAAAATAGTCAGTTGTAATCTCATTACCTTTTTGTTTGATAGTGAATATTTTTCCCCATTCCACTCTCACTGGAAAATATATGGCCAATCGTGGGATTATACGTCCAATATTATCCTGATTGTCATTCTCGGTTAACCTACAATCCTTAATGAACTTTTGTATATCAGTATCGAGAGGAAGACAAGCTCTAAACACCACTCGCCAATCTTTATTAGTAGCCTCATTGCATTACCTAAATGTTTAATAAATTTCTGACACTTGGCCAAATCTTTTCTAGGATCAGGGAAATCAGACATAATTGTAAATAGTTCTGTCTTCGTCCATGGAAAATGCATTGCTACATGTTTCATGGGAACTACACCATCTCTGGCTGCTTTCCCATTGGGAACTGCTGTTGTGCGGACAGGATGTAAGCCTACCAAATCACTATATTCTGAACTAGTTGCTGGAATCGCTGTTGCAGTTCAATAAATGTCTCCCCCTTTGATAACCTTTACATTATTCTCACCAATTTCAGCCGCTGCCCCTGCTGGTGGAACCGTTCCATTTCCTTGTACGTGTATGTTACGGGCATGGGCAATGGCTGAAATGACTGTGGGTACATCTTCTTCTTCTAAAACATTACTTAAGACATCTTACAACTTACTCATTACATTTTTAACATTTTTGGTATTGGCTGTACCTATCACCTCAATCGCATTTGGCTGCGAGGGCGCGCATGCGCTCAGTTCTCCACGCTTTGCAACGCTCACTTCCGTTGTGCGCGCGATTTGCGCCACGCCTACTTCCACTGAGCACGCGCTCCCTTGCCACGTGTACCCTTCTTGTTGCCACAATCTTAAACAGTCATCATGTTCAATTCTCGTTTTTGTTGATTTAATCAACCGCACTTTATCTCTAACATTATTTAACACCTCTGAGTCAAAACTACCTATGTTTGGTAAAGGCTTCACACACTCCCGGGTTATCTTGACCCATTTGTCGCAGTATGCCGTTGCATACGCACCGTATTTATTATACATAACATACTTTGCCACACCAACCGACCATTTATTAGGCAGCACACAACTGGCCATGACTCTTTAGCCCTGGACGATTTCAACAGGTACGTCCCCTTAAAAATATCAATGCCTTTCCTAGTTTGAGTACTTTACCACTGTTAGCAACCAATATCAATCAAGAATATCAGTGTTTGCAGTGTATTTGTTCCTCCCACATCTCCCAAGTCGCAATCACGGCTGCACTAAATCAACCATGCGGTCCGATCGCACCGCTTACGGATACTAACTATCAGTAAACTTTGCGATTACTATTGGGAATGCCGAGAAAACCTGTTATTTTCGCTTCGAGTATACCTGCCATGTATACTCTGTGGTGTCTCTTTATCACCTGCTCTTTGTTAGAACAGAACACTACTTCACACAAAGGTTTCTTTATATCCTGTTCACACCGAGAACAGAACCTTTGTTGTCAGGTCCTCTTTTTACCGTGCCCCGTCAGACACATCTGAACCAAAGCGCTATCAATTTTCAACAGTTCCACCCTGCCCTCCCAATACTCAATCATGGCCTTATCATGCGGTCGAATCACACCGCTCAAACTAGTTATCAATAAACATTGTGATTAGTATTAGGCGCACGTGCAAAACAAAACCTATATTCCATTACCAGTATACTTTTGTCTTTATGTATAACATTCACATACACACACACAACCTTTTGTTTTCTGTACAGAAAATAGATTTCCCAAACAATGGTAATATTTTTTTTCAGAGGCTTTAACAATTAATTATACTATACATATATAACAGACTATGAAAATCGATTGTTTAACCACGTGGAAAATCTACCAATATGCAAGGCAGGAAGTACACATGCCTTATGCAATACAATACACTTTAAAACATAAAACGACAATAAAAAGAAACAGTTTTCTCTTTTGTCCCTAGATTCCAGTTAGCATTCCTTCAGATTATGCAACAACGGACATTCGGTTTCGCAACACAGAGTGAACCACAGGTCTTGAACACATTGCGTTCTTTCCCATATGAGACGCGTCCGTCAATCCACCCTTTGTTGAGGAACCGAAAACCGTAAGCGTTGCAAACCTGCCGATAACGTAACCTCCAAACTTAGTGCCCCCAAATTATTAAAGTAATTCTATCGTTTTCAAATAAGCATTGCATAGGCGATTGTATTGTGTTTCCAATGCACAAAGTGATTTATTTTAGCAGATGTAAAAGTTAACAGTTCAATACATGACTATAATATAATACAGTACAGTATAGCCAATACCAAAAGATACATACATACCGCTGTGCTCCCATGGGCACCAGTGAACAGTAGTTCACCCTTGAATACTGTGGTCAGAGAATGACTGAAGCTAGTGGGAGCGCAGCTATGATATATATACATTCAGTGTTACAGAGTGAACAATGCAGATGACGTGGCTTGCTTCTATAGGTTCAGACTTTGGGTGGGTCCAGGGTAAACAGGTCACAGGTTAGTTCAAACTAAAGAATCCAAAGGTGGGGGTCATCTCTCCAGGGGATGTGCTCTTTTGTTCCCGCCAAGACTCCAGTTGCAACTAGTCTATTAGCATTTTATAGTTAGCATCATATTAAAGGTTTATTCCCTAACATCAATAACTAGAGTATGCAATGTGCGATCTCTTCGCCGAATGCACCGGACAGCTGCTGATGTAAAGGGGATTAATATGATATCAGACATGATACATTTCCTTTAACCTGAACCTTAAATAACACTGAGGTGTACATATAATCATAATATATAAACTAATAATAAACTAAATGCTATCTGCTCATAAATCCCTGTAGAATAGATTCAATATGAATATGAATTATATAAATAACTAAATGTTGTAATGCGAGTGTGTACGTGCGTATTTTACCGTGCGATCGCAGTATGCCACGTGTAGCGTGGCATACTGAGTGCAATCGACCAATAAAACAATATTAACCAATATACTTTCGTTCATCCAATTATACGACTTCGACATATGTCACCTGTGATAGTTCCCCAGTTATCGCCAATCTAACCAACGCGTTTCAACCCTTTTGCGAGGGTCTTTATCAAGGTATGGAATAACACACACAATATACATCTTTAAATAGTCCATGTTCTTAACCCGTGCCGATCTGCGGGAATTCTCATTGGTCTTTCCTCTGTGATGCTCCTCCTTCACTTTCCTCCTTACATTCCATAGCGAGGCTTGGATTGCAATAACTTTATTGTTCCTTACACGTGCTGTTCATGTCTAGTGTTCCCTTAGCGTTCATACAGATCCTCCCAAATCAGACAGACATAAATGTATCCAAAAGATAAAATAATGCTCCCGTTAGTAATACTTCGATGAAGGCATGAATTAACACTAGATAATCCAAAATCGTATGTTACCTTCATATAGGTGTGCAAAGACAGATGACAATAATAATCAATCGGCACAATGACGTGTATAAAAAACTATTAACCATACTTGTAATGCAAAGATACAATTGGCCTCTTGCAATATATAAAGGTAAGTTCAATCATATATATATATATCAGCGCAATGCTGTGTACCAAAACACCTTTATTTTTCTTACATGGTGCATGAACAGACTGAGCTAATAGAATGCTCTTTATATAAAAACATGTGCAACATGCACATCTAAATTGGCTGTGACATGAAAAATTGAATGATTACCTAATGCCTCAGAAATACCCCAGGCAGGGTATGATATTGGACAATATAATGCAGACCTCGGGCCAAACGATAATAATGGATAAATCCACTATCTCAGAGTCTCAACATATAAAATAATTCTGATGTAAGATGATACTTTACAGAAACCACTAGATCTAAAATTCTGAATTTAAACCCATAGGGAGTAGTGCCTGTAGTGTGTATATCCATTGCATCTCTGCTTTCACTAGACTCCCTGCCAGGTCCCTATTCCTCCATGATGTTTCAATCATTTGAATACCCAAAATTCCTTTATCGTTTGGGGCTTACATGAATGAACATTTTTGAAATGTTGAGAAAGGGAGTGGGTATCTAGACCCTTTTTTATATTGTAGATGTGTTCCTTCAATCTGATCTTCAAGGCACGAGTGGTTTTCCCCACATATACTTTCCTGCATCCACATCTAATAACAAACACAACATTTCTTGTATTACATGTAATGAACTGAATAATAGTGAATTTATGCCCATTTATTTCTAACTCTGTAGTGTCACTCACCAGACTGTTAGTGCCTCTAGGTTGGGACATGGGTCTCTCTCGCTCCTGCCGCCGCCTCTCCTGAGCCGTGGCCGTCCGCCATCTTGACTAAGATTGCGCATGTGCAGAAACCCTGAACTGTTAATACCTCGCCTCTAGTCTCAATGGCTAATTAATCACCTCTCAGTACTTAAGGCACCTGTTGCCCTATTACCTTTGCCTGTTCTTGGTTCTCATTCCTTGAGACTCTGAGGTGTTTCCTGTTTCTGCTCGTGTTATCCGTTTGCTCTGGACAAGTCTCCTCTCCACATCGGTAGTAGAACTTACCCGCTGCAGCAGACTACTCTCGCTACCTCCGTCAACTGCCTGCTTCTGGACAAGTCTTCTCTCCACATCGGTAGTAGAACTTACCCGCTGCAGATTACTCCCCACTACCTCCGTTACCTGCCTGCTCCTGGACAAGTCTCCTCTATACATCAGTGGTACAACTTGCCTATTGCAGACCACTCACGTTGCTCCATTACATGCCTGCACCTGGACAAGTCTTCCCTTCACATCAGTGGTACAACTTGTCTATTGCAGACCACTCCCGTTACTCCGTTCCACGCCTGCACCTGGACAAGTCTTCTCTACACATCAGTGGTAAAACTTGCCTATTGCAGACCACTCACGTTACTCCGTTCCATGCCTGCGCCTGGACAAGCCTTCCCTTCACATCAGTGGTACAACTTGCCAATTGCAGACCACTCACGCTATTCTGTTACACACCTGCGCTGGACAAGTCTTCTCTACATATCCGTGGTGAAACTTACCAGCTGTAGACCATTCATGTTTCCTTGTGATATAGCTACTACTCTGTATGGTACCTATTAGCTGGACTAAAGTCTACAAGTGCCTCTGTAGTGTAGCTGCAAGTCGCTGACTCTTCTACAATATTGTTGATTGGTCTTTGCCTAACGTTATCCAGTTATCAAGTACTGGCCTGCTATATGCTACCTGCGTGCTAAGGCACTTGGACTCTTTCCTCATTTTATCCTGTTTACTAAACTGCTGTACCATCACAGTTCCACGGTGCCAAGACTCAGCATTTATACTATTGACATTCCTTTCCTCTATTCTACTGTATGGTTCCACTGATTCACCACACTACCCAGAGGTCCGCACATCTGGTAAGTGTAGCTACACCTGGTGAATTCTGGGTAAAACTCCTAGTGCCCGTGACAGTAAGAACAGGCCATGACAGACCCAGGATTGGAACCAACAGCTAAGGATATGCTGCAGTACCTGGTTACTCGGGTTGAACAACAAGATGCTCGTCAGCAACAATTATTTCAATGTTTGCAGTCTCTAGTCTCTCGGGGAGATCCTGTGCAAATGAATCTTCTACTAATAATCCCCCGGAGTCTTCTTCTCTCCCAGTGCCAACCCAGGTGTCTGTTGCTTCTACTCTACACCTTCCTACTCTTACAAAATTTGATGGAGATCCAAAAGCTTGTAGGGGCTTTCTCAATCAGTGCTCTATTCATTTTGAGCTTCAACCTTAAAATTTCCCTACTCATCGCTCTAAAGTGGCCTATTTAATCTCTCTGTTTTCTGGACAGGCTCTGGCATGGGCCTCTCCTTTGTGGGAAAGAAATGACCCCCTGCTGGAGGATAGTGCCATGTACATTTTAACTTTCCGAAGAATTTTTGATGAACCTGGTCGTGTTATTTCTGCTGCCTCTAGTATTCTTCGATTTTGCCAAGGATCCCGTTCAGTAGCACAGTACATAATTCAATTTCGCACACTTGCTTCTGAACTCCAATGGAATAGTGAGGCATTGATAGCTGCCTTCTGGCAAGGTCTTGCTGACAAGATTAAAGACGTGCTGGCTTCCCAAGAGTTACCATCTTCTTTGGATGCTTTGATATCTTTGTGCAACAGATGGACATGAGCTTCCGAGAAAGAAATTCTGAAAAGGAGTCTTCACATAAAGTATCGGGTCGCCTGCCTTCTCGATTTCATCATCCCTCACCTTCAGTGGAACCCATGGAGGTAGGACATTCTAGATTGACTTCAGAAGAGAGGGAACGACGGTTGAAGAATAAGCTCTGTATTTATTGTGCTGATGCTAATCACTTGCTGAACTCATGCCCTAGAAAGTCGGGAAACGCGAGGCCCTAACCTGTTCTGGAGAGGTAAGGTTGGGGTCCCTGGAATCCTCTCCACACCTTTTGAATTCTAAAGTTTGCTCGTTTGCTGTTACTGTTTCCACTTCTACTAAGTCTTTTACATTACAAGCACTTCTGGACTCTGGAGCTGCTGGGAGTTTTATTTCAAGTTCCTTAGTGTGTCAGTGGTCTTTACCTGTGACTCCTTTAAAAACAGCTATTGTTGTTACGTCCATAGATGGTTCACGAATTATCAATGGAACTATTACTCAACGTACCATTCCTGTAAACCTTCAAATCGGGGCTTTACATCAAGAGTAAATTTCGTTTTTAGTTCTTCCGGTTACTACTAGTCCTATTGTACTTGGCTTTCTGTGGCTTCAACTCCATTCTCCACAGATTGACTGGAATGTTCCGCAAGTTATTTCCTGGGGTTCGGATTGTCATCACAGATGTTTGACTCAAGTGGTTTCAGTGAAAATAAATAAATCATCTATAACACCTTGTCCACCTGGTCTTCCTCCACAGTACAACTCCTTTGCTGATGTATTTGATAAAGCCCAGTCAGAACGTCTTCCGCCTCATCGGGCTTGGGATTGTCCAATAGATTTACAACCTGGCAAAAATCCTCCTAGGGGGTCGTGTTTACCCCCTTGCGTTACCAGAGACCTAGGCGATGTCTGACTATGTCAAGGAAAATCTCCATCGTGGGTTTATTCGACCGTCCATTTCTCCCGCTGGAGCGGGTTTCTTTCTTGTTAAGAAGAAGGACGGGTCTTTGAAACTGTGTATAGATTACCGAGGTCTTAATGCCATAACCATCAAAAATCGTTTCCCCATTCCGTTAATTACTGAACTTTTTGATCGCATTAAGGGAGCTCGGATATTCACTAAACTGGATCTTCGTGGTGCTTATAATTTAATTCGGATCAAGGCCGGAGACGAATGGAAGACAGCTTTTAACACCAGGGATGGACATTATGAATATCTTGTGATGCCCTTTGGGTTGTATAACGCCCCAGCTGTCTTCCAGGGGTTTGTGAATTATATTTTCCCGGACTTGTTGTATGTTTGTGTCGTTGTCTATCTAGACGACATATTGATATTTTCTCAAGATCTTTCATCCCATCGATTACATGTGGCAGAGGTCTTTACTAGACTCCGGGAAAATTCGTTATAATGTAAACTTCCTTTTTTCCTTGAGGTAGATGCCTCTAATGTTGGACTAGGAGCCATTCTATCTCAGAAATCTGAACAAAAGAAATTCCATCCTTGTGCTTTCTACTCACGAAGTTTATTACCTGCTGAGAAGAATTATACTATTGGAGATAAGGAGCTATTAGCCATAACGGTGGCTTTGGAGGAGTGGAGATACCTACTAGAGGATGCTCGTCATCCCGCGACTATTTTTACTGACCATAAAAATCTTCTCTATCTACAGTCAGCTCAATGTATGAACCCCCGACAAGCAAGATGGTCACTTTTTTTCTCTCGCTTTGACTTAATTATAACCTTCAAACCGGCTTCTAAGAATAAAAAAGCGGATGCATTGTCTCGGGCGGTGGCCTCTTCCTCTGATATTGAAGATTGTTTTGATCGTCCCATACTGGATCCTAAATGTGTCAGTTTAGCTGCTTCTTCCACCAATGTTCTACCGTTTGGGAAAACCTTTGTTCCACCACTTCTTCGTAAAAAGATTTTGTCATGGTATCATTCCTCTCGTTTTGCTGGGCATTCTGGAGAACGAAAAACATTAGAGATTCTCTCTTGAAGTTACTGGTGGCCCTCTATTAGGAAAGATGTCAAGGAGTTTGTGGCTGCTTGCGATGTTTGTTCCCAATTTAAAGTTTCCCGTAGAACACCAGCGGGTCTACTTCAACCACTACCCATTCCTTCTAAACCATGGACCCATATAAGTATGGATTTTGTTACTGATCTTCCTCTCAGCAAGAAATGCAATACCATTTGGGTAGTGGTAGATATATTCTCTAAGATGGCTCATTTCGTCCCTTTGATAGGATTACCTTCTTCTTCTACATTGGCTGATCATTTCATCAAGGAAATATTTCGAACTCATGGATGTCCATCTGAAATAGTTTCGGACAGAGGAGTGCAGTTTGTCTTCAGATTTTGGTGAGCCCTTTGCAAAACCTTGGATATCCAACTGTCACTATCATCGTCATACCATCCTCAATCAAATGGACAGACCGAGAGAGTCAATCAAGATCTAGAGACTTTCATAAGAATTTTTTCTTTAGCCAACCAGGACAATTGGGTAGATTTGCTTCCATGGGCCGAATTCGCCCATAATAATATGTATCATGAGTCATCTTCTAAAACACCATTTTTTGTTGTATACGGTCACCATCCGTCTCTCCCAGAATTTCCTGCCCTCCCTCTCACCCAAGTTCCTGCTGTGGAGGGTTTATGTCAAAAGTTTAAATCCATTTGGGCTCAGGTTAAATTCTCTTTGAAAAAGGCATCTTCAAGATATAAATTTTTTGCTGATAAAAAGAGGCGAGCAATTCCAGCACTTAAAATTGGAGATCGTGTATGGCATTCTACCAAGAATATTCGCCTGAAGGTTCCTTCCATGAAGTTTGCTCCACGTTTTATTGGTCCTTATAAAATCGTTCAAGTGATAAATCCTGTTTGTTTTAAGCTGTCTTTACCGAAGAACCTTCGTATCTCCAATTCCTTCCATGTTTCATTACTCAAACCTCTCATCATCAACCGATTTTCTGTTCCTTCTTCAGTACAGTAAGTGTTCTGTGCCCACCTTTAAAAGGGAGGGTACTGTCACTCACCGGACTGTTAGTGCCTCTAGGTTGGGACATGGGTCTCTCTCGCTCCTGCCGCCGCCTCTCCTGAGCCGCGGCCGTCCGCCATCTTGACTAAGATTGCGCACGTGCAGAAACCCTGAACTGTTAATACCTCGCCTCTAGTCTCATTGGTTAATTAATCACCTCTCAGTATTTAAGGCACCTGTTGCCCTATTACCTTTGCCTGTTCTTGTGTCTCATTCCTTAAGACTCTGAGGTGTTTCCTGTTTCTGCTTGTGTAATCCGTTTGCTCTGGACAAGTCTCCTCTCCACATCGGTAGTAGAACTTACCCGCTGCAGACTACTCTCGCTACCTCCGTCACCTGCCTGCTTCTGGACAAGTCTTCTCTCCACATCGGTAGTAGAACTTACCCGCTGCAGACTACTCTCGCTACCTCCGTTACCTGCCTGCTTCTGGACAAGTCTCCTCTCCACATCGGTAGTAGAACTTACCCGCTGCAGACTACTCTCGGTACCTTCCTTACCTGCCTGCTTCTGGACAAGTCTTCTCTCCACATCGGTAGTAGAACTTACCCGCTGCAGACTACTCTCGCTACCTCCGTTACCTGCCTGCACCTGGACAAGTCTTCTCTACACATCAGTGGTAAAACTTGCCTATTGCAGACCACTCACGTTACTCAGTTCCATGCCTGCGCCTGGACAAGTCTTCCCTTCACATCAGTGATACAACTTGCCAATTGCAGACCACTCATGCTATTCTGTTACACACCTGCACTGGACAAGTCTTCTCTACATATCCGTGGAGAAACTTACCAGCTGTAGACCATTCATGTTTCCTTGTGATATAGCTACTACTCTGTATGGTACCTATTTGCTGGACTAAAGTCTACAAGTGCCTCTGTAGTGTAGCTGCAAGTCGCTGACTCTTCTACTATATTGTTGATTGGTCTTTGCCTAACGTTATCCAGTTATCAAGTACTGGCCTGCTATATGCTACCTGCGTGCTAAGGCACTTGGACTCTTTCCTCATTTTATCTTGTTTACGAAACTGCTGTACCATCACAGTTCCACAGTGCCAAGACTCAGCATTTATACTATTGACATTCCTTTCCTCTATTCTACTGTATGGTTCCACTGATTCACCACGCTACCCAGAGGTCCGCACTTCTGGTAAGTGTAGCTACACCTGGTGAATTCTGGGTAAAATTCCTATTGCCCATGACATGAAGTTTTCATTCTGTCTGAACTACATGTTCTGCGCGCCATGCAGGTGCCGCATCTGTGAAACCCCACAGCTTTAATGGACTTCCATGCTACTTCTGGTAGACTACTCCTCACTATTTTATTTTTAAGATTCGGTGCCTTTTTATAAATAAAAATTGGTTTTTCAGGAATGATGTTACTTATTACTTCATCCCGCTTCAAAAGGTTCCAATTTTTCTTAAATATATTTTCAACATGTGTATGCTCCTTAGTCAACTCAGAAATGAATGCCCACTCAAATTTATTAGATTTGTTATTAACCTGTTGATTATTACTAATGAGGAGGGCTTTTCGATCATAATTCAATACTTTCTCCTCTGCTTCCCTCAAAGTCACCTCACTGTAGCCCTTTGATAAAAAGGCTTATTTCACTTCTTTTATTTGAGTTTGACACATTGTGTCTTCGGAACAATTCCTTCTCACTCTTTTCATTTGTCCCAAAAGAATGTTGTTTAACCATACAGCATGATGATGACTTTCTCTCTAAATGTAACTATTGGTTTCTTATACGTCATAGTTTGTATTTGTCCCTCATTGATATAAACTGTTATGTCCAAAAAGTTGACCTTTGTCCTTCTGACATCAAAAGTCAACTCAATATTCATACTGTTATTATTGAGGTATTGACAAAATAAATCCAGATTTTCCTCAGTCCCTCTCCAAATAAAAAACACGTCATCTATATAACGAAGCCAGGACACCAGGCTTGCCCCAAAATCATGACCTTTCCAAACGTGTGAATTCTCCCATTGGGTCATGAAAATATTAGCATAACTTGGGGCAAACCTGGTGCCCATAGCAGTCCCGACACACTGTGCATAATAATGTCCTTCAAACCGAAAATAACTGTGCGTTAAAATGAAATTGATCCCTTCTTTAATGAAATGTTTTAATCCCTCCGTATACGTGGAATCTTTTAATGCTTCTGAAACCGCATTTAATTCTAATTCATGCTGATTAATTTTGTAAAGAGATTTGACATCTGCTGTGACCAATATTAACTCAGGATCCCAAATCACCTCAGATAATTTCTGCAAAATACTTTGTTTATCCTTCAAATATAATCTGCCCATTTTCGCTAGGGGTTGCAAATATGAATCTATGATCTCTGATAGATTAATGGTTGCGGATCCCGTACCCGATATAATCGGTCTTCCTGGGGGTTTTTGTGAATTTTTTTGGATCTTAGGCAACGTGTACAATACAGGAATGTTAGGAAAGGGAATGATAATAAACTCCAAAATATCACTATCCAAAACCCCTTCTTCAACATATTTAATGATTAAATGATTAAGTTCTTCAATAATGGAATCCGTGGGGTCTGCTTTTAATCTCTTATACGTGTCATCCGAATTAAGTTGTTCTAAAATTTCCTGGGTGTAGTATTCTACATCCATGACAACCACAGCCCCACCCTTATCCGCTGGTTTCATCACTAATTGTGTATTCTTTTTTAAACTATCTATAGCACATCGCTATTTGTATGTAAGATTGGAAGTCTTCTTCCCTCTCCAAGATTTTCTTTTGCCAATCTTTTTAATTTCCTCAGTTATTATTTTATTGAAAGTTTCTATGAAATTTCCTTTGATATACGTAGAAAAAAAGTGGATTTTTTCTTGAATTTATGTTCCCTACTTTCTGTACTACTATCTTCTATTGTATTCTGATCTTTTGTAAGGATTTTTTGACAGTAATTTTTCTTATGAACTTTTGTACCTCTATGTACAAATTAAATTCTTTAAAGCTGTTAGTGGGAGCAAACTTTAAGCACAGTACAGATAATTCTTCTTTGGTTAATACAATCTTACTTAAATTGTGTACATTCGAGATTCTGGTTTTAGCCATATCTATATGTGGCTCATTTTCTTCTCTAGTTATAACCATATTCATTTGTTGTTCCTTTTCCTCGATACAGTCTTCCTTTTCCATATGGCATGTTACCTAAACTTCTTTCCTTGTTTTCTTCCTACCTCCCTTTTCCCCTCTTTTCTTCCTTTTTTTTATCTCCAACGATTTCTGACTGATCTTCTTTCTAAAAAAGGGGGTGAAAAAGACGAGGATGATCCTCCTATTTCCTCATCTTTCCACTCATCTAAGGTTTGGAATTTATTCCTTAGGGGTATTACAAAACTATCATTATATCTTTCCCAATTTCGTGGGTTTTCATCAATCGTTTCTCTTTCTCTATAAGAATTTTTGTATTTTCTCTTCCCTTTAAAATCATTTCTATTATGACTGATTTTTGAATTTTCCCATCCCTGATGGTACTCATTATTATGGGAATCTTTCCTATTCCTTCTCAACGGTGAGACCCTGTCCCATGAATGATATTGGTTATGACTACACATGGTGTTATCAAATGTTCCATTTCGTGCCTGTCTCTGTTTTAAGGATCTTCCAATCAGATTCTTTTCAATATTAGAATGAACCTTAGATCTAGATTGTTGAAAAATCATACTATTTCCTTTCTTATTGGAATTGATGTCTTTAGCCTACTTTACCAATCTAATGTCTCTTTAAAACTTTTCAGTTTCCTATACATAGTTTCTTTTGAGTCTTTCTGTATTCTATTCTCTATATATTATATCTGTGTATACTCCTGTTAACTTTGAAATGGATGGAGCAACACATCATACTCCTCTATCTCTTTTTCTAATTTCCTTAAATCCTCCCTTCTATCTTTCAGAATGAGTTCCATTAAAGCAAAAGAACAGGTATTAAGAATCTTATTCCATTTCTCTTTGAAAGTGTTAGACGCAAGTTCAAAAGAGGGATGTTTATCTATGACCAATCCTTTTGGGACAACTTGTGCAGCTGTAGATTTCTCAAGTGATACTACTTCCCACCACAATCGATTCTCTTTTATGGAGTATCTTCTCTAATTTATACATGACACTCTCCAATTCTTCTTTATGTGTGTTAATCTATTTTTCATTCTTTGAGAAGATGTCATTCACCCAAAGATTTCTTCTATCCCTATGAGAGAACATGGTGCTGGCCTAATAGACTCTATACAGTGGAAATGGACAAGATACAAATTAGAATATAGAATTTACTTTGGCGCTCCACAAAGATATGTAGCTCAGTACGTGACTGTGAACACCACTGAAATTCACATCAATTATTCTGGAAATTAACTCAACACCGCGTTACAGAATTCCATTGCGACACTATTTTTACCGTAAAGCTATTCCACAACTATACCAAAAAGTGTGTACAAATGTAGAGATTGCGCTGAAAAATGCCATTCTGCCCACTGTCCACTTACCAACAGATATGTGGACAAGTGGAAGTGGGCAAACCAAAGACTATATGACTGTGACAGCCCACTGGGTTTGTCATTCGCCTTCACCAGCAGGAACAGCAGCAGCAGTAACATTTGTCACAGACAGGCCACTCTTTGTATCACCGGCTTCACTAACAGGCATACAGCTGAGAATTTGTTACGAAAACTAAGAGATGTGATTGATACATGGCTTATACCACTTGGACTCTCCCCAGGATATGTCATTTCTGATAACGCCAACAATATAGTGCGAGCATTACAGCTGGGTGAATTCCATCGCATTCCCTGTTTTGCTCACAACATCAACTTGGTGGTGCAGAGCTTCCTAAGAAATAACCGTGAGGTGCAGGAGATGCTTTCGATGGCCCGTAAAATTTCAGGCCATTTCAGGCATTCTGCCACAGCATGTAGGAGATTGCAGCAGCTCCAATAAAAGTTTAACTCGCCCTGCCACCAACTTAAGCAAGAGGTGTTAACTAGGTAGAATTCCACCCTGTACATGCTTCAGAGGATGGAGGAACAGCTCAAAGCCATCCAAGCGTATTGCACAAGCCATGACATTGGGAAAGGAGGGGGCATGTATTTCAGTCTTGCACAGTGGGGAATCCTTTCAGTGCTGTGCAAGGTGCTGAAACCATTTGAAGTTGTGACGTGTAAAGTGAGTGCAAACTCTGCTAGCTTGAGCCAAGTCATTCCTTTAATTAGACTATTGGAAAAGCAGCTTGAGAAACTGAAGGAGGAGATGAAAGCAAGCAAATCCGCAAAGTATGTTGGCCTTGTAGATCAAGTACTTAATTCACTTCACAATGATCCTCGAGTTATTAAGATCTTGAACTTGAATCAGTACGTTTTGGCCACTGTGCGTGATCCAAGGTTTAAGACCTACATTGAGTCTTTGCTTCAAAATGAGCGAGATGTGAACTTTTGCAAGGAGCTATTGCTCAGCAAGTTGTCCGCTAAACTAGGCCTTGGCTTGACGAGTATCTCAGTTTCTCAAGCAGCTGCTGCTCGTAAAAAATTACATTTTCCAAAAAGAAGCAGGGAAGACACAGGGGGCATACCAGAACAGTTTAACATCTGGGCTGGTTTGAAGGATTTTTCAAAAAAATGTGGGACCATGCCCATAACTCTATCCAACACGAGTATTGATATGCAAAGGATGGTGGAGGATTATTTTCAAGAGGTAATTGATATGGAAATGTCAGACAGTCCCTTTCCTTACTGGGAAGAAAAGCAGGCCATTTGGAAACCCATGTACAAACTTGCTTTGCAATACCTAAGCTGCCCACCTTCCAGTGTGTACTCTGAACGAGTATTCAGCACAGACGGGAACTTAGTCAGTGATCGCCGTAGAAGGTTACTTCCAAAAAATGTGGAGAAAATGATGTTTATAAAAATTAACTACAACTTACACGAGGAAGGCCTTCACCATCAAAGACATCCAACCACTGACAGTTCTCTAATGGCGGATTCAAGCGGCGATGAATGGATAGTCTGTGATGATGACGTACACAATAATGAGGGTGAGGATGAAGCTGAAGATGATGACGATAACATCTTTTTAAAACTTTCTATTTAAGTGTAGGGTGCAATCTACCCCCAAAGGGAAAAGGGACTTGGGGCATTTCTATATCATGTACCATCTTGAAAGGCTGCTGTTTTGGCAATTTCTTAATAAGGGTAGGGTGTCATACACAGACTGACCCCAAGCTGGCTTTGTCCATTTCAATTAATATTGTACAGTCTATAACGGCTACATTTTTTTTTTTAAATCCAGTATTTTTATTGAAATTTTTTACGATATAAACATACTAAACAACAAAAAGAAAAGAAAAACAATCTCATACATATCAGAATTAAATGACGGAATTTACAAGATTACATTAAAGCATAATAGTAATAAATGTGCTATATTCATTCAGGATCATACATCGTAAATGCTTATACATAAGTATGTTATACATGCAGGGTTTATTACATGGACTCAGATACTTATTATAAGAACTGCGGTAGCCATACATTTAAATAGATAGAGCATCTGTACTAGATGACACAGGATAGAATGGAGACTCTAACCATCTGTACCAGATATTCTCAAATTCCTTCAGAGCCTGTCTGCTAGTATAAACAAATCTCTCATGCCTTATGGTGGTATTGACCAGTGCTTTCCAATTTTTAACCGTGGGACTCGTCGGGGCCAACCACAGCCTCGCTATACAAACCTTAGCCAACATCAATAACTGTGAAATGTACATTTTTGTCAGTTTATTAACTTTCCCCTTCAATCGGAGCCCAAAGAGACAAGTGGCCGGTGAACTAAGAGACACTTCAATTCCAGTAACCTGAATACATCTCCTGATCCTTCGCCAGAAGATTTGTATACATGAACACTCCCATAGAAGGTGTCAAAAGTTAGCATTGATCGAATTGCATTTCGGACAGTTAGGGGTAGCATCCGGGCGAAATTTTGCCAATCTAATAGGGGTAAAGTAGGCCCTGTGTAAGATAAACACCTGTATTTGTTGAAATTTTAATGATGAAGTATAACCTTTAGTACTGTCTGTAACCATTTCCCACTCCTTATCTGATAAAGGGCCAATATCTATTTCCCACTGATTCCTCAAACCATCCAAATCATCTGCAGTGGATTCATACAGAAGACATCAATACATTCGAGAGATCAGACCTCTATAACCCAAGGCCTGTAATTGTTTCCTCAGTGGATCCACCCCAAACACCAAAGTCTCCCCTTTAAATTGTGTGTCTAGGGCGTGTCGTAACTAAGGGTAAGAATAAAACATTGTTCTGGGTACAGAGAATTCCCCAACCAACTGTTCGAAGGATTTAAATACATTTGTATCATAAAGCTGACCTACCGACACCACACCCAACCGAGACCACTCCCTGGCCCTCTTCACTGTATTCAACTTCTTAAATTTCTTTGCCCCCCAGATAGGAGTATATGGATCAATGTCAGTTTGTTTCATTATTTTATTACAGATTGTCCAAATCTTAACTGCCTGAATCAGGAGCGGAGGAGCCCGCATACCAAGCCGCCCCGCCAGCAGTGACTGTAAGGGAGTGTGATTAGAATTAAATTGGTGTACCAACACCCAATGTAGCTCATGGTAATCGGGGTCCGAAACCATGCCTTAAGGTGGACCAATTGAGAGGCAAAATAATATAATTTCAAGTTAGGAAGTGCAAATCCACCAGAAGATCTGGATCTATACAGCGAGCTGAGCTTGACCTTAGCCCTTCCCCCTCCCCAAACCAATGAAATCAAATAGCTATCAATGCATCGGAAAATGGAGGGTGGAATATATACAGGTGACTGCTGGAGTATATATAAAAACTTTGGCTGCACCATCATCTTAATTAAATTTATCCTACCGGAGACAGAAAGTGGGAGCTTCTTCCATACATGAGTTTTTTCTTTAATGTATTTGATCTGGGGCCACAAATTAAGTTCTACATATTCAGCGGGGGTATTAGAGATCCATATTCCCAAGTGTTTGAATTTCGATGCCCATTTTAACTGTAAGCCTTCTGGCATTGTCACGGGACACTCCCATCCCAGAGGGAACACGCTAGATTTATCCCAATTAATTTTTAGGCCGGAAAAAAACCCAAATCCATCAACCACCCGCAGCAAATGTTTTAGGGAAGTGTCATGATCTGAAAGGAACAACAGCATATCATCTGCATATAATGCCACCTTATCCTCTCTGTGCTCTGATCTAAGTCCCACAATTTCTCTATCATGCCGGATCTTACAGGCCAGCGGCTCTATTGCTAATGCAAACAGGGCCGGAGACAACGGGCATCCCTGTCTAGTACCCCGCTCTAATTGAAATTGTTGAGAAAGATGCCCATTGACACAGACCCGCGCCACTGGATGTGAATACAAAAGTTTAACCCATTTTATAAATTCTGGGCCCACTCCAAATCGGGACAATACCTCCCACAGGTATGGCCACTCCACCGAGTCAAACGCCTTGGCTGCGTCCAAGGACACCACAACTTCGCTCTCAGAAGAGGGTGACCGCACCTGCAGGAGAGTATACAGCCTTCTAAGATTGATAGACGTGGACTTGCCCGGCATAAATCCCGTCTGATCCGGATGAATTAATTCCAGCACCACTCTACTTAACCTCAAAGCCAGTAATTTTGCTAGAATCTTAACATCATTTGGCAAAAGTGAAATCGGGCGGTAGGACTCAGGGTACAACAAATCTTTCCCTGACTTAGGCAGCACCACCACTATTGCCTCTGCCATTGAAGGGGAAAGAGCGCCAATCTCACCCAGCTCGCTGAATGTATCCAACAACCTAGACCCAAAAAAGGGCCGGTGTTTTTTATATAATTCAATTGGGATTCCATCTACTCCAGGGGCTTTACCATTAGGGAATGACATAATAGCTATATCAATCTCTTCAAGAGTAAAGGGTGAGTCCAAAAACTCCCTGCTATCATCGGAGAGGACAGGAAGGGAGATACCATTCAAATACTGCTGTAATGTATCCATGTCATATCTGACCTGTGACTTATATGTATTCGTGTAATATTTATGAAATACCTCAACAATATCAGGCATCAGATACTTCTTAACCCCACTGTCATCACAGATAACCGGTACTGCTGCATCTGCCCTCTCCGCCCTTGTCAGACAAGCCAGGAAGCTACCATTTCTATCGTCCTCTGCATATCGTACATGCTTAGAAAACAGAAATTTGGGGGTGTGGCCTAACTGCCATTTTAGAAGGACGTGCAGGCTTGGAGCTCTGTGTCCCGGGACCATGAATATCACCTTTTGGGGCCTGTTATCTACCCATTTCTGTTCAGAGGGCTGCCTAAGTGCCGTGGGCACGGCTGAAACCTACAAGTGCCGCATTTGAGGCAGATCCGGTGGCTCCTTGCACAGGGAAGTGCTGCAGCCCGGCTGGTGTGTATGGTGTCACCCATCCTACCTTTCTGAGGATAGCTGCATGGTTCTTTGGCCTCCTGCCCTGCTCTTGGTGCCTCCCCGCCGGATGTGGGTCTGTGCTGGAGCTTGAACCGAGTGAGAAGACCGAAAATTAGCCACTTCCGGTCCGCGGAGGTGCACTTCCGGTCCGCGGCTGGGCACTTCCGGTCCACGGAAAACGGAGGCCAGATCCCCGGCCTAAAGTTGGAGACTCCTCGGGCACCACCAGTGTGGGAGAGGACCTCCTCAAACACCCATTGCAGGCGAAAACCGGAGGTCTTGGACACCCGTACATCCGGTTCGCCACAGGGACGCTGTCTGTGGGCTCACATCATTGAAGTCTCGGTGTCTTCCTCATTAAGGCCCTCGGCACCTCTCCACACCTTGCCTCACTCGCAGTGCCTAAAGTAAGTGAGATATATAACTCCACTGCCGCAACCTGGAGTGGCAATCTGATTGGCCCGATTAGATTGTAGTATTGTGGAATAATACTGCCCTCTTGTGGTGGCTAAAAAAAACCCAAAAAAAAACCACTACATCTACTGTTTATTGCTGTTGCAACTATTTTCATTTAGCTAATGTCTATTTGAAGGAGCAGCGTCAAATCACGGTCTCTTTACACGCTGACACCCATCTGCTGGCCCTTATCCGGTCGCTGAATATGTGATCTCCTCCAATCAGGCTGGAGCGGGACTGACCCCTATAATACTGACCAATGTAAAAGTGTGTCCCTTTTTCGCCTCCTTTCCTCATCCCAGCCTTCCTCTGCCTCCTTCATCCTTCTCAACTGGCCGACGGCTCCCAGCTTTTCCGTCATGTCCAACAAACCAAAGAAAGTGACCTCCGGGTCCTCTGCTAACTTTTTTGGTTCAAAGAATAAACCGTCTTCCCCGCCTTCGACTCGTACAGAAGCGCCTGGCTCCCAGCCGCCTGCTGAAGTTGAGCTGGACCCACAGATCCTAGCCATAATGACCAGTCTACTAGAAGGAGTCAAGCAAACATTCCACCAAGAACTCTCCAAAGTTGTTAATGACTTTAAAACCGAACTAACCTCACTGGGCAACAGATCTGACGCGCTGGAATCAAAAACAGACGACCTCTGCCGCTCACAAACTACGATGGACAACGAACTTACCCGTCTTCGTGACGAAGTTGAGACTCTGAAGGAACAGCAGGAGGACTCTGAGAACCGATCTCGTCGTAACAATATCCGTATCTGAAATGTCGCTGAAGAAATCTCTCCGGCGGATCTTCAAGCTTTTCTTAAATACCTTTTTCAACATATCCTTCCGGAGCTTTCTGACACTGGCTGTTTGATGGATCGTGCTCATAGGGCTCTTCGGGCCCGTCCTGCCAATGGCCTGCCTCCTCGAGACATTATTGTGCGCCTGCACTATTTCCGCACAAGGGACCGAATTCTCTTTGCGACTAGAGATCAATCTGCTCTCTCTTTCCAGAACATGGACATCCAGCTGTTTCAGGATCTTGCTCCCTCCACAATTCAGAAACGGAGAAACTTGCAGCCTGTTACTAGGATTCTGCGACAACATAATTTCCGGTATCGCTGGTGCTTCCCGTTTCAACCTAAGGTGTTTGCAGCCAACTCATCTTATTATATTAAAACGGTGGACCAAGGACAGGAACTATTGGCGAAATTGGACATCCTTCCCGTTACGATTGCTTCGCAGACCGGCTCTCCGAAGGCCCAACGATCAGCGCCTCCACAACCAGATTGGACCCGTTCCTCCCGCCGCAAAGTCCGAGATGCTACGCCGCCATGACGTGTCTTTTATTGTTACTGATCATTTCCTTTGCTAACGTTTCATCCCCACAGGTGGACTTCCTATACGGGTTGGAGCTCTGAGCTCCTTGTCTTTATCTACAGATATATAAGTTTTTCTATGTTGCCAGTTTGTTAGTATATTTATAGTGGTGTTTGTTTGACATGGCGTTAAATTTGAAGTATCCTGTTGCTGCTATAATCTCTTGTGTTTTACTTTTGGTAAGGTGATCCCTGCTCCCTTTACTCCCCCTCCCTCCCTTATACTCTCCCCCCTCCCCCCCCCCTCCCCTAAAGTTGAAGAATCTTAAAGTTCTAATACTAATATGTTGTTAATGCACACTTTTTTGCGGTTAGTTAATACTATTGCAGGGGAAAAGGAGAGAGGGAAGGAAGTTTTCTTTTTTCCCTTTTTTCTTTTTCTCTTCTTTTTGTTTGTCTTTTCTTAAGATTTTTACATGGGTCTACGGTCCTGGTCTCATTCCACTTTATACACAGGACCACCCCCCCCACGCACCCTTTGATATTGTTATTTGTATTTAATCTCACTATGTTTTTGAACCCCTTCTGGGTTCCTTTCACACAGGGTTTACGCCCAATTGGGCTCCTTCTTCCTCCTCTCTTTTCTTTCTTTTCTCTCTACTCTCCTTATTCACCTTTTCCTTTGCCTTCTCTCTGTTCTCAAGGACGGTTTAATAACTTATTCCATTCTACCACATCACTAGTCAAGCTGCCGGGATTCATCACTTCTTCATTGCCATGGCCTTAAAAGTTTTTTCGATCAACGTCAACGGCCTCAACTCCCCTCGTAAACGTACGATGCTACTGGGAGCCTGTAGGAGAGAAAAAGCGGATATTGTCTTTCTACAGGAGACACACTTCACTGGAGTCCACTCTCAGCTGCAGGGTAAGCAGTTTTCTCAGACTTTCTTTGCCTCGGCGGACTGCAAGAAGCGGGGAGTCGCTATTTTGATCCACAGTAAGATTCCCTTCCTGCACTCCAACACTTATGCAGACCCGGAGGGTCGCTTCATACTAGTGGGGGGTACTCTTCGATCTATCCCTGTTACCCTGGTTTCGGTCTATGCCCCTAACCAGAAACAGAAGCCTTTTTTTACCAAACTCTTTAAATGCATTGAGCGGCTGGCGCGGGGTCATGTGATAGTGGGTGGCGATTTTAATGTGACTCTTGATCCTGTCCTGGACAGGTCTTCCCCTTCTTCTTCCCGGCGGGGCTCTTTCATTTCAGCAGAATCTACTTCACTTGCCACACTGCTCTCTCATCATCGCATGTATGACTCCTGGCGACTCTGTAATTCAGACGCTAGGGATTACACCCATTACTCTGCCCCCCACCAATTGTACTCCCGCATAGACATGATACATGTATCCCATGCACTCACTCCCTACGTGACTCAGGCGGGCATCACCCCACTCTCATGGACTGACCACTCAGGGGTGTTCATTATTCTAGACCTCCTCAAAACATCACCACCCCAGGGAAAGTGGCGCCTAGATGACACTCTCCTGCTCAATCAGACAACCCTCTTAGACCTCAATAACTCAATCGCCAATTATTTCCAAGATAACTCTGCTATAGATGTCCCCCCAGGCATTATTTGGGAAGCACACAAAGCCACTATACGTGGTCATTTGATTAGCCTGTCTGCGGCTTCTAGGAAAAAAGCTGCAGAAGAGATATCTTGTTTAGAGCGCAGATTGGCCTCTCTTCTTTCCCAACACCAGTCTCTTCATGACCCTGCTCTGCTCACCCAGATCACCTCGTTGAAAGGTCAACTTAACACTCTTCTCTCCCGTAGGGCTGCTATTACTATGCAGAAATTACAGCAACGGTACTACGATAAATCTGACAAAGCAGATTCTGTGTTAGCCAGAAAGCTTCGTAAGAAGATGGCTCTAGGTCACATCGATAAAATTTACAACTCACAAGCGAGCAGAGTTACATATAACCCTAAGGAGATAGTCCAGACGTTTCAGGAATTTTATTCCTCCCTTTATAACTTAGCCCCACCACCCCCCCTTCTAAGAGCTCATACGGTGCCGTCTCTAGACGAATATCTAGCCGCCACCCCCCTCCCTAGGCTCACTCCACCTCACATAGAGTCCCTGAATGAAGACATTACCCTGACCGAGGTTTTGGTGGCTATTAAATCCCTGAAACCCTCTTCAGCTCCAGGCCCTGACGGTTTCACCCCACAATATTATAAGAATTTCGCTGCAGTTCTAGGCCCCCATCTGACATCTTTTTTTAATGAGATCTTGGATGGTGCCACGTTTGATGCAGCCACAACCAGAGCTAACATCATTGTCATTCCAAAGCCAGGGAAGGACCCAACTCTCTGCTCTAGCTATAGACCAATATCCCTCCTCAATGTGGACCTTAAAATTTATGCAAAAATTTTGGCCTCTAGATTGAATCCCCTCCTCCCTTCCCTCATCCATCCCGACCAGGTGGGATTTATCCCAGGGCGTCAAGCCCCGGACAACACTAGGAGAACAATCGACCTGATCCATACAATTCACAGGGGTAAGCTCCCCTCCCTCCTTATGTCATTAGATGCTGAGAAGGCGTTCGACCGCATCTCCTGGTCGTTTATGGTTGGGGTGCTGGGAGCGATGGGTTTCTCTGGCAAATTTATGACTGCCATCTCAGCCTTGTACCGCTCCCCATCGGCCACAGTCTCTGCAAATGGTCTGACCTCGGTCCCCTTCACTATTTCCAATGGCACACGGCAGGGCTGCCCCCTCTCCCCGCTCATTTTTGCCCTTATCATAGAGCCATTAGCAGCTAGAATCCGGGCTAACCAGCAGATACTAGGCATCCCGGTGGGTAGCTCGTTTCATAAGATAGCATTATATGCGGATGACGTCCTGTTAACTATTGCTCACCCAAATCTTTCCGTTCCTCCTCTTGTAGACGAATTAAATCTCTACGGCCACTTCTCAGGATATAAAGTTAACACTGACAAGACAGAAGTCTTAGATTTTTATGTTTCCTCAGCAGACAAGGTGTCTTTAGAAAGTTCCTTCCCATTTAACTGGCGGCTTCAAAAACTCAAGTACCTTGGGGTATACTTGACTAAGCAACTTCACCAGCTTTTTCAGGCCAACTTCCCTCGCATCCTTGCTCAAATTAAGTCGGATCTTGTTTCGTGGTCGCAATTATACATCTCCTGGATAGGTCGTATTAATGCGGTCAAGATGAACATACTCCCTAGACTCCTCTACCTTTTTCAAACCCTCCCCATCCGGGTCCCCCCCTACGTTTTCAAGTTTCTCCATTTCCATGTATCTAAATTCATCTGGGCAGGTAAGCGCCCCCGAGTCCGTTTCAAGCTTTTACAGAGAGCCCCGCGGGGAGGGGGACTGGGAATCCCTGATTTTCGACGCTATTACCTCTCCGCTCAGCTTGCTCAATGCGTTCTGTGGTGTAGTTTAACTCCCTCCAGGGTCTGGGTCGCGATCGAGGCTGAGAGTCTGGGTATGCTTTCCCTATCTACTCTCCTATGGCTCCCACGGGCTCGTCGACCAAAACGTGTCTCCCTTTATCCGGTCATTACACATTCCCTGGCGGTCTGGGACTCATGCTCTCAGAAATCTGGCCTCTCCCCCCATCCCTCTCCCCTAATTCCTTTGTTTAACTCCTCAGACTTCGCTCCAGGCCTTACTCCTAAAGCATTCTCCTCGTGGACCTCACAAGGGGTCCGTTTCTTAAACGATCTCACCTCTACGGCTGTGTTCCCCTCATTTTCTGACATCCAATCGCAATTAAATATTCCCACTAAATTATTCTACCAATTCCTCCAGCTCCGCCATTTTCACCATACTGCCAAAACTCGCCTCTCCTCCCGTCCCCTTACCACATTTGAACATCTTTGTCTCCGTCAGTCCTCCACGAAAGGCCTTATTTCAACATTATATTATGAACTCGCCCCACCTTCCTCAGACCTTAGAGTTTCGCATGAACTGGCCTGGGAACGTGACCTTGGTGAAGTTCTTTTGAGCGAGGAATGGTCGGAGATATATGAGAATGCTGCCTCCAGCTCAATCTGCGTTAAAATAAAAGAGAATGTCTATAAGGTATTGTACCGCTGGTACTACGTTCCCTCCCGGATTCATAAAATTCTTCCAGACTCTTCTGATCGCTGTTGGCGCGGGTGCTCCCATGAGGGTAACTTTATCCATATATGGTGGACTTGTCCCAAATTATCAAACTTTTGGGCCGAGAGTAAACACCTGATCCAATCGATTCTCCAGATAGCAATACCATTAGAGCCTAAATTTTTTCTTTTGCCCTTGGGAGCACCAGCGGCGACTCGACACCAAAACAAGTTAGCTAGGCACATCCTGACGGCAGCTACCTGCCAAATTGCAGCAGACTGGAGGCAGCAATCTCCACCTTCGCTTCAGGCCGTTATTAACAGAGTTTGGCAGGTTCAGCGCCTGGAATACATGACCAGCATCATCAATAGGACATCAAGATCGTTCACTAAGGTACGGAGCCCATGGCTCTCGTTTTTTCAGGCTTACTCCCCTTTCACTTGACTTTACACCTACATATATCCGTCCTCTTTTTGAGAACCCCTTTCTTCCTTTACTTTTCTGCTCTGTTCTAGTCTCTCTTCTCCTCTCTCCCTGCATTATGCCCTCCTCTTTCGCGGCATTTCGCTCTCTCCCTTACATCTTTTAAAAAAAAAAATTTTTGGTCATTCTTTATACACGTAATTTGACCTCTTTGCACTGATTTTTTTATATTCTGTTGATTTTATATCATGTTTTATGTGATGTGGTTTTTTTTTCTTGCTGACACTGCATATCGGTTGTGTTTGTTATTTGACCTTCCAAAAATAAAAATTGAAAAAAAAAAAAAAAAAAAGAAAACAGAAATTTACGTTTGGATTTCTCAAATACATACTTTACCCACTCTCTCTGGGCCAACTGCCATGTTCCCCTTGCAACCTCAGTTTTGTCCGCAATGTATTGTGCTTCTAAGGATTTACACTTTTTCTCTAATATCTGTTCTTTTTGTCTGAACGACTTTTTAATTTCAGCTATGCCAGCAATTAATGTCCCCCTTAGGAAAGCCTTAAAAGCGTCCCAAACTATAGGTGGCCTTGCTGTTACCAGATTATCTTCAAAGAAGCCTTCCCACTGTGTCACCAAGGTCGCTCCTGTACCCATCAAGGAGAGCCAGAAGGGATTTAATTTCCAAAAGGACTGGCCTCTATCAATTGCAAAATCAATAGATAGGCAGAGGGGCGAGTGGTCAGAGATTCCCCTAGCCCTATATTCCACGCTCCTCACCAGCGGTACCAGAGAGTGTGACAGCAGAGCCAGATCAATTCTTGAAAATGCATTATGTGATGTAGAAAAGCAGGAGAATTGGACATCTTCTGAGTGCCTCAAACGCCATACATCTACTAACCCCATTTCCTCAACCAGAGCAGAAAAAGCCGACTTAGAGTTGCCAACTACAGCATTTTTCTCTCGCCATCTGTCCACCTCTCCATTTATCACATTATTAAAATCCCCTATACAAATGGCTGGAACATCTGGGAACAATGCCATGAATTCTCCACATTTCCTTAACACCTCACCATTATACGGTGGGGGTATATATACAGCTAACAGAATCACCGGAACCCAATTAATGACAGCCTTCATCAGTATAAACCTTCCCCCTGCATCCACTTGAATTTTTTCCAAGGAGAAGCAGAGACGTTTATGTACCAATATAGAGACCCCTCGAGAATTAGTCGTGTACGTAGAGTGGTATGCCCTACCTACCCATGCTTTTTTAAGGGCGAGTATTCTATCACTGTGTAAGTGAGTCTCCAATAGACAAACAATATCAGGATCATTTTTTCTAATTTGTCTTTGTACAAGAGAACGTTTCACAGCATTATTTAGGCCCCGCACATTCCAGGAGAGAATTTTCAGCTCCTTATCAGATGTACCAGAATACATATAACAGTAGTCCCTCTTATCTCACTACCCCGCATCCCACACCCCTGCAGAGCATACATTGACATACTTATAAGCACATATAATCCTTGTCTATATATTTGCGATAACATTAAAACTACCCACAACTTAAATAACTTTAATACTAAACCCATACCCCCACCCTGTATACTTCACCCAACTTAAGTATACCTTAAACCCTTACTAAAATTACCTTAAGATATTCAGCAGGCCAGCACACTACCAAAAAAGGTCACCCGCCAACCCGCAAAATACCAGAAGATAGAGGAAGGAAAAGGAAGGAAGGAAAAGGGGCGAATTGAGACAAGAGAGGTAAAGAACGGCCTTAAAGCCATGGGCTCTCCAGCCCATTACATATTTTTTTTTTTTTTTTTTACAGTGGACCTTTCAATATTAGTTTGAAAATCACAGACCCCACCTGAGCGAAATACATTTTTTTTTTTTTTTTGTACCACAGAAGAGAAATTACATTATGTATAGCAAATACCATGCATAATATCAATGACAAATCAGCAATATCCAAAGGACTATCAGGAGAGACATAAAAAAGTATTCATCCAGCATCAGCGTCCAGCAGCAGCTAGGCGGTCCAACCAAATTGCAGCCTCTCGGGGAGTATCAAAAAAGGATGTACGGCCCTCCGAAACCACTCTTAACCGGGCAGGGAAAATCATGGCATATGGGATCTGTAAATCTCTCAATCTTCTCTTCACCGGAATGAATTGAGCCCTGTTCTTTTGTACATCCAGAGCGAAATCAGGATACATTGCTACTCGCTGACCATTGTATTCCACTGAACCTTTCTGCCTAGCCAAGCGTAGAATGGTATCTCGGTCACGATAGTGCAACAATTTGGCTATGAAGGTGCGTGGGGGGGCTCCAGGAGGGGGTGCTTGAGTTGGAATACGGTGGGCCCGCTCCACTGCGAATTGGGCTGTAAATGAATCTGTACCAAACAATTGGATTAACCATTTTTCCAAGAAGGATTCTGGGGAGACACCTTCTGCCTTCTCGGGCAATCCAACCAACCGAATGTTGCTGCGACGCAAACGCCCCTCCATATCCGTAAGCTTTTGTTTAAACAGAGAGGCTTGCGACTCCAGACTCTCCAACCGGCCCGCAACTGGTGCAGAAGTTTCCTCCAATGTAGACACACGTGTCTCCACTACACCCACTCTCTCCCTGATTTTTTGCACGTCTTGCCGGAGAAGAAAGAGGTCCACCTGCACCTCTCCTATTTTATCCGTAACACGCTTTTCAGATTCCCCAATGGCCTGCAGGACCTGCTGTAATGTAACTTCAGGGTCCGCCAGTGGAACCGACAAAGGGGGGGTAACGGGATGTGATGCATCTCCTGAACCAGAGGCTGTAGTGGAGGAGCGAGCAAAGCGGTCCAATTTTCCCGCTGCAGTGGACTGGTTATGTTTGCCCATAATTTCACAGGAAAGATGGGATGATATTTATCCTATAAGCTTATATGCAATGCTGTAACCTGTATAGCTTTAATTACATATAGGTGTACAGCTCAGATTGTATTGCTAGCAGTGCATTGCAGCCAGTTATCTTCACAGAGAAAGGTATATCTCCTCCAACAACACTGATAATGATAATCAAATAAGTCCAGAGCCCAATTCAGTTACTCCTCACTTGTACAAGGATATAAATGTACCTGTATCAGATGGATATCACAGGCTGTGTTCACCTAGGCCAGTATGCGGTATTACAGAGGCGCTATGTCCCAGCAGTCATCAACTGCCACAAACTGCCACAGACTGCCTGTAGTATTCCTCTACCCAGATGCTCAACTCTTTCTCTCACAGTCTCGGGTAAAATGGCAAGAGCACTATCAAAACAGGTACACAATGTACAGCAACTATTCGGATGCACAGTTTTGGGTCCAAAAGTCTCTTTATTCCACTATAACGGAGATCAACAGGATATCTGGGATGGAGAGCTCGTAACTCTGCTTGCTACTCCATGCTCGTCCAGGCCACACCCCCCATAACGGCTACATTTTTAACTATTTTCTACAAGTGGAGGGGGGCCTATAGAGACAGAAACCAAACTGCCTTTGTCCATTTCAATTAATATTGTACAGTTTATAATGGCTGATTTTTTTTACTATTTTCTACAAGTGGAGGGGGGCCTATAGAGACAGAAACCAAACTGCCTTTGTCCATTTCAATTTATATTGTACAATCTATAACGGCTGAATTTTTGAGTATTTTCTACAATTGGAGGGGGGCCTACAGAGACAGAAACCAAACTGCCTTTGTCCATTTCTTTACATATTTAACTATAAGTGTAGGGTGTAATATACATCCAAAGACGATGGCTGCATTGCCAATATGCATAGATGGAGAGGAAGACAATCTGGTTTGTGTGTAGAATTAATGAAGGCCTACCAGGAATTAAACTGTTTTTTTCATAATTTATTAGCTTTACAGTTACATTACTTATCCAAGAAACAGGTGGAGCACTAAATTTGGTTATTTTATGCCCAAAAATATTGGTTTTTAAGCAAAATAACAAAACAAAACCAAAATCAAAACCAAAACACGCAAATGCGGTTTGGCAAAACCAAAACCAAAACACGACGGTAATCCAGATCCAAAACCAAAACCAAAACACGCGGGTCAGTGAGCATCTCTAATATATATATATGCATATATATATATATATATTGTCGAAGTCAGCATATTGGATAAAGTAATTTCAATTAAAAACGAGCAAACTTGGTTGTCTTTGTCTGAAAAGATGCGTACGGTACGCTACGGCGTGAAAGGGCACGCTACGGCGTGGAAGGGCGTACGCAGCTGCAACACGTGGCAACAACAGTATTTAGTCTTTTACATACATTCGCACAAACACTCACTTTTGTAAAAGAGTACACATTAAAGGCAGTTGCTACACATAGTCATTTATGTCGAAATATAGTAGTATTTATATGTAATATTATAAGTTATATGCATATCAGCAAAACATATGGTACACGTTGAAGGAATCTAGTCATGTGTGGTATCATACTAATCCTCTTCACATTTGCGACTGTCCGGTTCACTCTGCGAAGGAATCGCAGAGTGCATACGCAAGTTATTAATGTTAAGGAATTATGGACTATTATGACTCAGTAATCTTGGCGGGAAGATCAGAGCTCATCCCCTGGAGAGATGACCCCCTCCTTTGGATTCCTGAGCTTAAACTAGCCAATGATTGACAACCCCTTGGACCTTCCTGAAACCTGGACCAATAGAAGCAAGCTATACCATCTGCATTGTTTTACTGTATCTCTGTGTGCATATAAGCAGCAGCTCCTCATCTAGTGTTCAGACATCTTGTCCCCAGACTTCAGGATTGAATGACTGTACACGGGATCCAGAGCGCCTGTGATAAGTAACGGCTGTACTTATTATTACTTTGCTTGAATATATTCTGCTACCTTTTGAGAATAAATCTTTGTGCGTTGGAAACACAAATCGAGATTCGACAATCGTTATTGGTTAGCGACAATACGCACTTAACAATATATATATATATATATATATATATATATATATATATATATATCACTACTTGTGCACCAGCTTTTCTTTCACATATCATCCCTTGTGCACCAGATTTTCTTTCACGTTACCCCTGTGCACCAAATTTCCTTTACGTCACTCCTATGTGCTCAAGTTTTTTTTTTTATCACATCACACCCTGTGCCCCTACTTTTCTCTCAATTGCCACCCCCTGCAAACATGCTTTTCTTTCTCATGTCACACCATCCCCCAGCTTTTCTTTTATGTTACTCCTTGCTTTATGTTACTCCTTGCATACCAGCTTTGCTTTCACATGTCACCCCTTGCGTACCAACTTTTCTTTCATATGTCACCACCTGCTCACCAGCTTTTCTTTCAATTGTCACAGCCTATGCAGCAGTATAATTTTCTCTCACATTACTATTACTATGTGCCTATGATCTTTTATCATGTCACACCTTGTGTCTCAGCTTTTATCACACAAACCCCCCCTGCACACTAGCTTTTCTCTCAATTGTCAAAGTCTATGCACCAGTATCCAGCATCCTTGATTACAACAACTATAAAGAAAACAAATTAGCTCTACACTCTGTGTGTTTGGTAAGAAATTCAGAGAGATATTCAGCCGTGTGACTGAGAAGAGTTGGTAAATATAGACCATGTGTGTATGAAATAGAAATAATAAGTTTACACAAATATAAGTGAATAATGTCTCTATGGGGTATAGCAATACCAGTACAAACAAATGCCTCTCATGTGAAAGTTTAGGACGCTTACAAGGCAGAATGGTGGTAATAATATAGAAAAAACATTTTGAGTTGTGTAACCTTAACAGACAAATCAGTTGATGTTCTAAGAACCAATTTACAACTGTGGCCTTGCTAGTATCAGTGTGGTTGTCCCCCCCACAGCATCACAGGCTGGGAGCTGAAGAATAGAGATAAAGAAATTCAACTCGTGACTGCTCATGTGGGAAAGAAAACTACTGATATCGAAATAAGGACTGGGGGTGTTGTCAAATATGTTATGTTGTACTTAGCAGCAGCGTATGTTATATTCTTAAAAGACTTGGGATGAATAATTAATGCAGTGACGCAATAAGCTCTATAGAAAGGTTATGCACAATAAATGACCTCAGCTCAGAATCTTAAAGGATATGTGTGTGTCTCGATTACTGGACTCCCAGTTAACTGGTTTATAATATATCACAGGCAAGCTGAAGGACGTTGATAATTGAAAAAGAAGTACCTTAACATTAAGTGGGGACTTGTAACTCCAGGATCTCAATACCAGCCCAGATAACACCAGTATTGGAGACTCAGCAGAACTACTGATCAAATCCGTACGGTGAGTAAACTTCCAGTGTGATTTCCACTCCTTTACTCTCTCAGTATTTCTGTTTTGTGTCAGTCGATCATCTGTGGTTTAGGTAAACAAGATTTTGAACCCAGTTGTCTGTTGATTTGCATTGATATTTGCCAAGTACTTCATTAGTATATTGTATATTTTGTATCTTTTGTCAAATGAATGTTGATTATGATGGTTTGCAACGGTGGGAAAAGATAGATAACTCACAGGGCTATTGCAAAAAACTGTACTTGTAGTGTGATATTTAGAAAATATGCAGGTAACAGTTATCCTACATTAGAGGCCATGATAAAGAAATCTCCGTTTGGGTTTGCAAGCAGCAATGATGAAATATATGCAACATTAGGGTGTCATTTGAATAAGATTTTGTTCCAAAAGAATCTGCGGTATACTTGGTCACAGGTGCTTTTACATTGGCCTGCTAATTATCTGTTGTCAAACGGCCAGCATCCAATGTGTTTCTTCAGTGTAAAAAAGTTATCGGTGGATATACGGGACATTATTGTCAAAGGTTGCACTGAGGATTATTTAGCTAGAAAACAAAAATGGCTGTGGCTACAACAGAAATTTGCGTGATTGTTCTGGTCGCCTGTATGTTTCTTTGCATAGTTTGCAAGTACATCATGGCAGGAATAGAAGGAGTTAAGCGTTTTTTGAACTGAGGAGTTTAAGTGTAATAAAAATAACCACTGTTGATAAAGTTTAATATTCATTGAGGTCCCCTACAGTACAGTACTGTGATAAGAGTTCTTTCCATTCTCGAAGTACAACACAGAAAGCTAGAAACTGTGTGCGTTATTTAGCAGCCCAATTTACAGTATATTTGGGGAATTGCCAATCTCCATATAATGGGTACACAAACTAGCAGGGGTCAGAGTGAAATCACTCCAAGACATATTTTACGTTGCAGGGAAGGAAAGAAATCACAAATTGGACTCAATTTAAATGGACAGGATTCCCTGCAGAAGGTACACTTCATTCCAGTCAGTGGCAGCAATTCATTGCAAATAATAAGGCATGGATAACTAGAAAGGGACACACATATGTGGTGAATATGTGGCTCACAGTATTATTACTAATAGAAGATGAGGTTAGAAAGAGAAAAGAAGATCAGGATAATGTTCCTAATTCCCCTTCACCGTATGCTAATGCCACACCAGAGCTGCAACCCCAAGAACAGCAGGAAGGCATACAAGTGATAGACCCCTCTTTGCGGGTGATCTCAAATATACTTGTCAGATACCCTGACTTAACAAGTCTAACAATAGCAGCAGGAAATTCTCCAACGCCTTTTTGGTTGGAAGCAGGGGGTTCAATTGCCCCAGGTGACACACTCCCACTAATGCAAGAAACGGTGCAGTATCCATCATATCCAGGGAGGAAATGTCCAGTATGTGATTTTTGTATACCTGAGAGATATATGTTTTGTCCAAAGTGTAAAAATGAGATACCACCTGGAGAACTTCTTTGTGACAATGAAAACAACACTAGGATGGTACAGTCAGCAGCTATGTTAAGACGTCTTCAAGATTATAACAAAAGTCCCGAAAGGATTACAGTGGAGCGCACAAAGGAAACTAGAAAAGATCAAGCAAAAATACCACATTTGTTTTATGAAAGTTTGACTGATGAACCACGGATGTATCCAGTAAGAATACAACAAATGCCAAATCCTAATTTTGACCCCTGCAGCAGGAGAGGGCATTGCAAATGCACGGAGATATCAGTTGATCCCGCAGGAAACGTATACCCCATGGTACAAATCTAATATGCATGCACCAGATCCAAGAAAAAACCCGGCAGCTTTCTCAGCCTATATGACTCGGGTGCAGTCTGTGTGGAATCCCTGTTGGACTGATTTGGAACAGATCTGCAAGCCTTTGGAGTTGAATTAATGACACAAGTCCTTGCGATGGAAAACAGGGCTGCAGATGGAGGAGCAATTGGAAATGCACCGACGGTGGGGGAAAGACATACCTATTAGAGCGGATTGGCACTGTTAGCACGGATTCAGTGGTGGTGTCATAAAGAACGATTACAAGCACCGGCTGCTCCTGACATTACCCAAAGAGATGATACGGTAAGGGTATGCCTTGATAAACTTACTACTACTTGGCAGAACGATGATGTCTACCCAGCAGCAGAACCTGATGGACAAAGAATGTTGAGAACTAAATTTTTGAACGGACTGAGGAATGACATGAGAGTGCAATTGTTTACAATGAGACCTGAAGCAATGTCAATGGACATATCAGCTATCTTACAGGTGCTAGAAGGATTGGAGGACCAAGAGAGAGAAAAGAAAGAAAGTAAAGCAAGTAAAATACCACAGGTAACGGTGCATGTTGTGCAAGAGGAAAGAAAGCCATGGCCGCCAGCTAAGGTGTCGGCTCAGTGATCTGGTAACCAGAGAATAGGCGCAGAAGAAGATATGTCAGGCAGGTATTTCTGGTGCAAATTAACCGGACACATGAAAAGAGACTGTCGAAAGTACAAGAGGTGGCAACAAGCACAACAGAAACAATCGGTTGGAGTACAAACAGCAGGGACCCCAGGGATAAGGCAACCTTTGTTGGATGCATGAAGTCATAGCTCCCTGATGTTACTTGTACCAATATTAGCTGTGGATAATTGAAAAATCTCTGGAAAAACTGTGAAAATAACATTACCCACTGGACATGAATTAGAATACCTAACTGACACGGGAGCAAGCCAAACTGTGCTGAAAAAGGAGCAGATTCCAGATATTTTATTAACAAAAGACAAATTAATGCTTCAGGACTTACGGGACAGACTGTGAAACTTACTAAAAGAAAAAAGTTAAAATGCAAATTGAAAAACAGTACACTCCAGTCCCAATTGAGTTCCTCACATCATATACCGTCCACAGCTGAATATTTGACTGTAATAGATTTCTCGAATGCTTTTTTCTCTGTACCCATAACAACTGACTCACAACACTTGCTGGCTTTTACGCATGATGGAAATCAGTACTGTTGGACTCGATTAGCAGAGGGGGGAGCAAAAAGTCCATCTGAAACTACAGAAGCTATGTCAACCATACTGCAGGGATGGGGACCTCAGCATCCATAGCATACACAGCTATTATTATTATTATTATTATTATTATCCTTTATTTGTTAGGCGCCACAAGATTTCCGCAGCGCCGTACACCTTACAAACAGTACACTATACAGGGTGAAACAGTACAAAACAATAAACAAAATACCAGTACTTCAGAAACTCCAGGCAGGTAAAGCAATAAACACGGAGCAGAAGAACAGGTAGGGAGACAGGAGGGAAGAGAGCCCTGCTCATGTGAGCTTACATCCTAAGGGAGGGAAAACAGAACAGGCACAAGGGGAGTCAGATGAGGCGAGGGAGAGCGTGGGTGGAGGAGAAGAAGGAGTTATGCGGATGGTTGGTAGGCTTTAAGGAAGAGGTGGGTTTTCAGTGCACGTTTGAATGAGCACAGAGTAGGAGAGAGGCGGATGGAACGAGGGAGGTCATTCCAGTGAAGGGGGGCTGCGTGGGATTCTGGCGTGGGAAGAGGGGATCAGAGTGGAGTAGAGGCGGCGATCATTGGCTGAGCGCAGAGAGCGGGCGAGAGTGTGAGTGGAGAGGAGGTTAGAGATGTAGGGGGCAGTAGAGTGGGAGAGAGCCTTGTAGGTGGTGGTGAGGAGCTTGAAAAGGATTCTGTAGGGGAAGGGAAGCCAGTGTAAGGCGAGGCAGAGAGGGGAGGCGGATGAGGAGCGGCGTGAGAGGAAGATGAGTCTGGCGGCCACATTGAGTACAGAGCGGAGGGGGGAGAGATGGGAGTGGGGGAGGCCGGTGAGGAGGAGGTTGCAGTAATCCAGACGGGAGATGATGAGTGCGTGTATGATGGTCTTGGTGGCATCCTGAGAGAGAAAGGGACGGATGCGGGCGATGGTGCGTAGTTGGAAGCGACAGGCTTGGGCAAGGGAATGAATGTGGGGGGCAAAAGAGAGAGAGGAGTCGAGGGTGACCCCCAGGCAGCGGAGTTGGGTGACAGAGGAGACTGCTACTGCAATATATTGATGGAGGAGACTGCTACTGCAATATATTGATGACTTGCTGATCGCTACAACTACACAACAGATGTGTCGAGACAAAACCGTATCATTGTTGACATATTTGGCTCAGCAAAACTGCAGAGTCTCTAAAACAAAATTGCAGTTAGTGTAGCAAAAGGTGATATTTCTGGGACATTGAATCTCCAAGGTAACTAGACACCTTACACAGGAAAGAATCCAACTCATACAACAGGTTCCTATACTTCAACAATAAAAACAAACTAGTTTTTTTGGGCCTAATTGGCTTCTGCAGAGAGTGGATCCCGTCTGCATCAGTGTATATGCAAATTTTGTACAATGCAATGAAAAAAGAAGGACCATTTCCCACAAAAGAACAGATTTCTGAAGCAATGAGAAAGCTAAAAGAAGCTACTTTAACAGCCCCGGCACTAGGACTTTCTAACTATGAAAAACCTTTTAATCTGTTCTCTCATGAGGACGATGGACACGCTCTAGGAGTACTTTCACAGGAACATGGATGCAAGCAACGGTCTGTAGCTTACTATTCAGTAAGTCTTGACTCCATCATTAGAGGTGCACTTACCTATGTCAGGGCAGTGGCAGCAGCAGCAGTTCTAAAAGACAAATGTACAGACATTGTGCTAGATCATAAATTGGTCATTCAAGTTCCTCATGCTGTTGTTAAAATATTGCACCAGCGGCTAGACTCACCAAATATGAAGTGGCACTTCTTAGTGCATCAAATGTGATCATAAAAAGGTGCACTACATTAAAATCAGCAACACTACTTCCAATGATATTTGAATCAGAAGATTTAACAGAGCGGAATAAATATAATCCAGATGTTACGAGCTGGGCACCGCCGCGACTCTCCTACCTGCGTCCTGGCCGTCGCTATGGCGACCGGGACATCACTTCCGCCTATGACCCGGCCGTTGCCGGGGCAACGGAGGGACGCTTCAGCGCTGCATCCCGGCAATGAGAAGCCGGGCACATGCGCCCATCAATATTACTAGCCTGCGGGCTAATGAATTTAGGTGCAGGGGGCTGGGTATTATCAGAGCCAGGCTCTGATTGGCTGTCCTCACTATTTAAGGCAATGAGGTCTGCTACCTCATTGCCGGTTATAGCTTCTGTGCTCCAGTCTGCTGACCTGCTAGTTCCTGTTCCTGTATTTTGATACCACTACTGACTCCCCGTGTATGACCCTTGGCTTTGAATTGGACTTCGCTCGTGTTTCCTGTGACCCTGATCTCTGGCCTGTTTACCAGTTCTGCTATTTGCCTGTGACCCCTGACCTCAGCTTGTTTACCGATACTGTTGTCTGCTACCGGCCCTTGACCTCTGCGTGGGCCTGACTCTTCTTGCCTGGGTTCTCCCCAGCCGGTACACACTTCACGACCCTCTGTCAGTCTGCGGCCCAGTCTGTCCCCACCATCAGGGGCTCCAGTGAACACCTGATTGGCAGAGTAGATTCTGGGTTGTGTTGTGCCGGCTGGAGGGGTTCCTAACACCAGATGGAAATGTTCGTCAAGAGTGTGATGGTCACAGTACCAGTACCAGAGATTCTGAAGATGGAAATATTCATAATCAAAAATGTTTCCATTACTGTTTGGCTCTGATGGACATTGAGACTCAGACCTTACCCAATGTACAGGATGTACCCATACTAAATGCTTCGTTTGAATTGTTCATAGACGGTTCCAGATATTATGATAATGGAAGCCCATATACAGGATATGCAGTAACTATACTTCATAAAGTTATTGATTCGGGTGCATTGTCTCCTGGGCTGTCTGCTCAAGCGGCGGAACTGATAGCACTTACAAAAGCACTTGAGTATACTGAAGGATCCACGGCAAACATCTATACTGATTCCAGATATTCTTGGGGAGTGGCCCACGATTTTGGGCCTATATGGAAGAGTAGACATTTCAAAACATCCAGTGGTAAAGACATTCAGCATGCTAAATTAATTAAGGATTTATTCAGAGCATTACAGCTACCAAACAAGGTGGCTGTTATCAAAGTACAGGCACATACTCGAAATGATACGTTCGAAACAAGGGGCAATTGTCTTGCAGATGCAGAAGCAAAAAGAGCAGCTAGAAAGAATGAGGAAAAGGTCCAAATATACCTAGCAGCAGATATGTTGGCACAAGAGATGCCAGAATTCACAATTTAATGAAATTCCAGGAGCAGGCCTCTGTTAAAGAACAGGATAAGTGGACAAGACTAGGAGCAAGTAAAGATTGTTCAGGAATCTGGCGAACAAACAACAAGCTTTGTCTCACACAAGTACTTTTCTCACCCATGTTGCAGGTAGCCCATGGACAAGTGCACTCGAGAATAGAACAAGTGATTGTGGTGGTACAACAGCAGTGGATAGCTCCTGGATTTGGTAAAGCAGCAGCTGACTATACCCAATCTTGCTGGATATGTGGGACTTCTAATCCAGGCCAGAGGGTCCGGACATCACTTAGAACCCCAACTAGGCCTATTTATCCCTTCCAAAGACTGCAAATAAACTATATTCAATTGCTAAAGTCAGGAATACAGCTCAAAATACTGCTAAAAAAATTGATAAGTGAAATTGTGTGCAGGTATGGTGTCCCTGAGGTAATTGAATCTGATAGGGAACACAATTTATGCAACATATCATGACTGACCTTGGTATTGTTACGAGCCGCGGCTCCCCGACGGGCCGCCGTGGCTCGCTTCCGGCTCTCCCAGACGCCCCGGCCGTCTCCATGACGACCGGGGTCTCACTTCCGCCTCTGACGTCCCGGTTGCCTAGGCAACAACCAGGACGCTGTAATCCGGAGGCCGCAGCGCCCGGCCAGCGGGCTGACACCCGGGCATATACCAGCAGGGAAAGGTAGGGCTATTTATGCATATGGAGTTGACTCTGTGAGAGTCTTTTTGATTTAGATTTGGTGCTGTCTTGTGATTGCCAATATTGTCTCGGTGCAGAGATTATGCTGTAGGAGGGGTTGTATTACTACGACTCCTATTGGCTCTCCTTGCTATTTAAGGCAGTGAGGACTTAGCCTCATTGCCAGTTATAGCTTCCTGTGTAGCTAGGCTCCTGTTCCTGTTTCCCTGCTCCTGTTCTGTATTCTAGTTTGGATTTACCGTGTATGACCCCTGGCTTGTTTCTGGACCTCGTTGTATTGCCTGTGACCCCTGACTTCGGCTCGTTACCTGATATCCCCGCCTGCTGCCAGCCCTTGACCTTTTGCCTGGATCTCACATCTCTGTGTTCTACTACACTGCCTCAGGGTTCTCCCCAGTCAGTGCACACTACACGACCCTCCGTTCGTCTGCAGCCAAGTCTGTCCCCACCACTAGGGGCTCCAGCGAACACCAGACATCGGAGCAGATTCCGGGTTCTGTCGTGCTGACTGAAGGAGTTCCTAACATTATAACTGGCCAAAAATAAGACGATTCTATTTTCCACCGATGGAACCCAGTCCGGCTCAAGTCCTAGCAGGGCAGATCCAAGTTGTGTCGCAGATGGTTCAGGATCTCTCACACAGGCTTTCTGTTCAGGAAGAAGCCGCCAAGGCCTCCCAAGCAACTCCGGCACCTGAGCCAAAGTTAAATCTTCCGGACCGGTTCTCTGGAGACAGAGCCTTATTCCGAAATTTTAAGGAGGGCTGCAAGCTGTATTTCCGTCTCAGGCCCCGCTCCTCGGGCTCGGAGCAACAGAGGGTCGGTATTATCATCTCCTTACTCCAAGGCGATCCCCAATCTTGGGCGTTCAGTCTGACTCCTGTGAATCCAGCTCTACAGTCCGTAGACGCCTTCTTCAATGCACTTGGTCTCTTATATGATGACCCAGATAGGGTGGCCTCGGCCGAGTCCCACCTAAGAGCACTGAAACAGGGACGGCGGACAGCGGAAGAATATTGTGCCGAGTTCCGACGTTGGTCGGTCGACAGTCAGTGGAATGACCCCGCACTACGGAGTCAGTTCCGGCTTGGGCTCTCGGAGCAGATAAAGGACTCCTTAGTCCAATATCCTTCATCACCTTCCTTGGAGGCCTTAATGCAACTAGTTATTAAAATTGACCGTAAGATCAAGGAAAGAAGGTCCGAGAAGGAGGCCGCCTCACCATCCTGGTCCTCTCCAGCTGTCTACCCAGTTCCTCAGGATTTACCAGAGCCCATGCAGTTAGGGGCTTATCGCCTGTCCTCTGAGGAGAAATCCAGGCGCCGGTCACTGGGGCTATGTCTCTATTGTGGCAATAAAGGCCATCTCCTGCGTAGCTGCCTTAACAAGGCGGGAAAAGACCAGGCCTAGGAGTAAAGGAGGAGGTACGCCTAGGTCTCCAGATGGTCTCTTCCAAGAATTCTGTCTTAATCCCTGTTCGGATCATGTATGGTAATCGATCCGTTTCTATCCCTGCCTTTCTTGACAGTGGGGCAGCCGGAAATTTTTTGGATATAAACTCTGCCAAGACTCTTGGTATTCCGTCCGTAAACTTAGACTCGGAAATCACGGTCTGCGGACTGGACGGTAGACCGTTAACTGACGGAAGGGTCTCATATCAAACGCCACCTCTGCAGCTTACGGTGGGAGCTCTCCATTCCGAAGTCCTCCCGTTCTTTCTGATTCCCTGTTCCTCCGTACCATTGATCCTCGGGCATCCCTGGCTTCAACTTCACAACCCTCACATAGATTGGAGCACGGGGGAGATCATACGATGGAGTAAGGCTTGTTCCTCAACCTGTCTTGCTCTTCCTCTCCGGATTGTTCAGCCTAGTCCTGAATCTCTTCCATTGCCTTATCGTGAATTCCACGACGTATTCTCGAAAAAAGAAGCAGACGCTCTACCCCCACACCGTAGCTACGATTGCTCCATTGATTTGGTTCCAGATGCCAAGCTTCCTAAGGGAAGATTATATGCCTTGTCCATTCCTGAAACTAAGTCTATGGATGACTATGTGGAGGAAAACCTACGTAAGGGATTCATTCAACCCTCCAAATCACCCGTAGGAGCGGGTTTCTTCTTTGTGGCAAAAAAAGATGGGAGCCTCCGGCTGTGCATAGACTATAGGGGTCTAAATGGGATTACCGTGAAGAATACTTATCCGTTGCCACTCATCTCTGTACTTTTTGATCAGCTCAAATTAGCCACGATATTCTCCAAGATCGATCTGCGGGGGGCATATAATCTGGTTCGAATCAAAAAGGGCGATGAGTGGAAGACGGCCTTCAATACTCACTCAGGCCATTATGAATATCGGGTCATGCCCTTCGGCCTATGTTACGCCCCCGCAGTGTTTCAAGATTTTATTAACGATGTCCTGCGAGAATTCCTGGGGAAATTCGTTGTAGTTTATCTTGACGACATTTTGATTTATTCCCAGTCACTGGAGCAACACCGTACTCATGTCAAACAGGTACTTCTGAAACTCCGCCAGCACTGCCTCTTCGCTAAACTCGAGAAATGCGAGTTTGAAGTCACTCAGGTCACGTTCCTCGGATATGTCATCTCACCTCGTGGCTTCTCCATGGATCCCAGTAAAGTACAGGCAGTTCTCGATTGGATCCGGCCAAGCAATCTTAAAGCCATTCAGAGGTTTTTAGGATTCGCTAATTATTATAGGCGATTCATCCAGTCATTCTCTGTATTGGTGGCTCCGATTACAGCCCTTACACGTAAAGGGGCCGATACCGTTAATTGGTCCTCTACGGCTTTGACGCCTTTTCAAGAGTTAAAAGAGGCCTTCATCTCTGCACCTGTCCTCCGACACCCCAATCCGGAATTACCGTTTATTCTCGAAGTGGATGCTTCTGACGTCGGGGCGGGTGCCATCCTTTCCCAGAAAGATATCACTGATCACTGTTTGCATCCCTGTGCCTTTTTTTCCAGAAAATTTTCCTCCGCTGAGACCCACTATGACGTTGGGAATAGAGAGTTGCTGGCTATCAAGTGGGCATTTGAAGAGTGGCGCCACTGGCTAGAGGGAGCTAATCATGTGGTTACAGTATATACTGACCACAAAAATCTACAGTACATTCAATCTGCCAAAATTGTGAACTCCAGGCAAGCCCGGTGGGTCCTTTTCTTCTCCCGTTTCAACTTTACTATTACGTTCCTGCCCGGATCCAAGAACACTAAGGCAGACGCCTTGTCTCGCAGTTTTATCGCCTCTCATCCTTCCCTCGCAGAAACCGCTTTCATTATTCCGGCATCCAAAGTAGTCCTTGGCCTAACTCAGGATCTTGGCACAACCCTCCGGGGTCTCCAACAGTTGGCACCATCAGCTACTCCCAGGGGTAAATTATTCGTACCAGATTATCTGAGGAGGACGGTCTTCACCGAATGTCATGATAATAAAACCTCAGGTCACCCTGGAGTATCCAAGACATTGGAACTTCTGTCTCGTTCCGTCTGGTGGCCTTCCTTGGCAGCAGATACCAAAGAGTTTGTGTTATCCTGTGAAACCTGTGCCAGGAATAAGTCTTCTCGCAAACGTCCTGCCGGGCCTCTTATGCCACTATCCGTTCCATCGAGACCCTGGACCCACATATCGATGGACTTCATCGTGGAATTACCGCGCTCATCCAGCTTTAACACCATCTGGGTGATAGTAGACAGATTTAGTAAGATGGCACATTTCATCCCTCTTGTAGGATTGCCATGTGCTAAAACCTTGGCATCTCTATTCATTCAGCACGTTTTCAAGCTCCATGGACTTCCTGTTAACATTGTCTCTGACCGCGGCTCCCAATTTGTAGCCACATTCTGGAGAGCATTCTGTGCCCAATTAGGAATTAAACTCTGTCTATCTTCAGGGTATCACCCACAATCCAACGGACAAACGGAGAGGGTTAATCAATCCCTTGAGCAATTTCTCCGTTTATATGTAACTAAATGCCATAGTGATTGGGCTGCTCTGCTTCCATGGGCAGAGTTCGCCTACAACAACTCGTGCTATTCATCTACTCTGGTATCGACATTCTTCTGTAACCTCGGATTCCATCCTCGGTCCAACTCGCTGGAAGTCTCGAATCAAGCTAAATCTAGTTCTTCGATTTCTTATCTGTGCCGGATATGGAGAAAGGTTCACCTTGCCCTCAAACAAGCTTCGTTTAAGTCTAAGCATTATGCTGATCAGCATCGTGGACCATGTCCTTTCAAGGTCGGGGACAAGGTGTGGCTATCTACCCGCAACATTAAACTTAAGCAACCTTGTAGGAAGTTAGGTCCTAGGTTTATTGGACACTTCTCCATTATTAAACAGATTAATCCTGTGGCTTTCAAGTTGAAACTTCCTCCTTCACTCAAGATTCCTAACACATTCCATTGTTCCTTGTTGAAAGCAGTCACATGGTCACATAAATTCAGACCACGTCAATTGCACAGACCTCGTCCTGTCTCAGTCAGAGGACACCAAGAGTTTATTGTTGAAAAGATCCTAGACTCCAAAAAGGTGCAAAGTCAAATTCACTTTTTGGTCCACTGGAAAGGCTACGGCCCGGAGGAACGGTCTTGGGTGCCGCAGAAGCATCTACATGCTAACCAACTCATTAAGGACTTTTTAAAAAAGTATCCTGGGAAACCTGGAAGTCGGGGTGCATTGACCCCTCCTCAAGGGGGGGGGTACTGTTACGAGCCGCGGCTCCCCGACGGGCCGCCGCGGCTCGCTTCCGGCTCTCCCAGATGCCCCGGCCGTCTCCATGACGAGCAGGGTCTCACTTCCGCCTCTGACGTCCCGGTTGCCTAGGCTGTAATCCGGAGGCCGCAGCGCCCGGCCAGCGGGCTGACACCGGGCATATACCAGCAGGGAAAGGTAGGGCTATTTATGCATATGGAGTAGACTCTGTGAGAGTCTTTTTGATTTAGATTTGGTGCTGTCTTGTGATTGCCAGTATTGTCTCGGTGCAGAGATTATGCTGTGGGAGGGGTTGTATTACTACGACTCCTATTGGCTCTCCTTGCTATTTAAGGCAGTGAGGACTTAGCCTCATTGCCAGTTATAGCTTCCTGTGTAGCTAGGCTCCTGTTCCTGTTTCCCTGCTCCTGTTCTGTATTCTAGTTTGGATTTACCGTGTATGACCCCTGGCTTGTTTCTGGACCTCGTTGTATTGCCTGTGACCCCTGACTTCGGCTCGTTACCTGATATCCCCGCCTGCTGCCAGCCCTTGACCTTTTGCCTGGATCTCACATCTCTGTGTTCTACTATGCTGCCTCAGGGTTCTCCCCAGTCAGTGCACACTACACGACCCTCCGTTCGTCTGCAGCCAAGTCTGTCCCCACCACTAGGGGCTCCAGCGAACACCAGACATCGGAGCAGATTCCGGGTTCTGTCGTGCTGACTGAAGGAGTTCCTAACAGGTATACAGCAGGATTTCCACACTCCGTATAGGCCACAGGCTAGAGGTAGGGTGGAAAGACTAAATGGTACTTTAAAACTGAAAATCCAAAAAATTATGGAAGAAACAAAAAAGCCCTGGCCTGACTGTCTCCCTATAGCCTTGTTCAGCTTTAGAACAGTCCCAAACAGGGCTAGTAAATTATCTCCATATGAAATACTGTTTGGTGTAATCCCCAGGACAGGGTGCTACTATCCTCAAGAACGCCAACATAAACATGGAGATTTGACAAGTTATATGAAAGCATTGACTGACCATCTAAAACATTTGCATGTTTTCTTCACTTCCAGATCCTGATTCAGATTTGCAGCCGCACAAGATAAAGCCTGGAGACTGGGTGTATCTTAAAAGGCATGTGAGGAAAGCTCTGAAGCCTAGATTTGATGGTCCTTATCAAGTTTTATTAACCACGCCCACCTCAGTGAAACTGCAAAATCAAGATGCCTGGGTACATGCTTCACATTACAAGAAAACATCTGTAACCATTGAAGCAGCACCATGAACCAATATATCCTTTTCATGTTATTGTTGGGGGTTCTATGAGATGGGTTGACTCCTGGACAGATTTTCAACAAATTACACACACCAGTTTGCTTAGTAAGTCGCAGATGTATATATACTTGTTTAACTTATCAAATAATTTGTAGCCAGATACAGATAAGATGAAAATAAATTTTTCTAATCAAATATGTTTTGGAACATTAATGTATAATATAGCCCGAAAAAACAAAATGCAAGTACTTGATATTACCAGTTCCTTTGTATACCCAGAGCAAAAGAGTACAATTATAGACCCCAACTATGAAGGGTAATTATATTGAAATAGAAAATAATCAGACCCTTGTGTGTTGAAACCGATGTAGGGATAGTTTGTGATCAGCATTCATCATCATCATTTATTTATATAGCGCCACTAATTCCGCAGCGCTGTACAGAGAACTCATTCACATCAGTCCCTGCCCCCATTGGAGCTTACAGTCTAAATTCCCTAATATAGACATACACTCACACACAGACAGACAGAGAGGGAGAGACTAGGGTAAATTTTGATATTAGCCAATTAACCTACCAGTATGTTTTTGGAGTGTGGGAGGAAACCGGAGCACCCGGAGGAAACCCACGCAAACACAGGGAGAACATACAAACTGCACACAGATAAGGCCATGGTCGGGAATTGAACTCATGACCCCAGTGCTGTGAGGCAGAAGTGCTAACCACTAGGCCACTGTGCAGCATTCAGCAGTTTATGAGCCATGTCAGTTACAGCACCCTACTAGTGCTTATGTATGGACGCTCCATAATTCAGGTAAAGATATGTTTATAGAAATAGCTACACAAAGTGTGTGTATAATCAGTACTAATCCACATGATTTAGCTTTATTAAGAAAGACAAGTCCATTCTTGGGATGCTTATATAATGTGCCACTGTTAGAGTGGCAAAACCACACATGCATATGTTTTACCAGAGACAACTAAACAAGTAAACCTGTATAGATTAGAAAATTTGTTAATGGCTCCTATTCAATGAAAAAAGCAATGAATATTTTAATTCACCCATTGTTATTAATTTTGCTTGCATTAACCATTATGATGTTTGGTAATTGCTATATGTCATGTAAATTTAGAAAATCATTGCTCAGATTGTGACGCACCCAGGAGCAGGATTGATTGCTCAGGTAGAGATGACCCTGCTGTCAGTGGTGAATGGCATAGCCCTTAAAGCCCTTAGGGTGTTCAAAAGTAGTTGCTGACACAGGGACTTGCTCTATTTGGGTAAAGATGGGAAAGTGCATTTTTTTTATATTATAAAGAAGTGGGGATAATGTGGAGGTTTAGGAGGTTTACAAGGCAGAATGGTGGTAATAATATAGAAAAAACACTTTGAGTTGTGTAACCTTAACAGACAAATCAGTTGGTGTTCTAATAACCAATTTACAGCTGTGGCCTTGCTAGTGTCAGTGTGGTTGTCCCCCCCACAGCATCGCAGACTGGGAGCTGAAGAATAGAGATAAAGAAATTCAACTCGTGACTGTTCATGTGGGAAATAAAACTACTGATATCCAAATAAGGACTGGGGTGTTGTTGAATATATTATGTTGTACTTAGCAGCAACGTATGTCATATTCTTGGGATGAATAATTAATGTTGTGACGCAATAAGCTCTATTAAAAGGTTATACAAAATAAATGACCTCAGCTCAGAATCTTAAAGGACACATGTGTGTGTCTTGATAACTGGACTGCCAGTTAACTGGTTTATAATTGTAACCCCTGGGGATGCTGCAGTTGGACTTGAGCACCCAGGGGCTAATAATCACAATTGCATCAGTAAAAGAAGAGATGGCTATACAGTAGCTATTTATCAGTCCAGGAAGAAAAACTACATTTCCCACAATGCTATTGTGGAGAGGGGGCTGAGCCTAAGAAGACTGAGAAACCAGGGGGCGGAGAGAGAGGGAGAGAGAGGACCATCCTGGGAGAGACTGAGCTCTGTGACCAGTCCAGATAGGTGACCCCCAGGCAGAGGTGGTCTGAGCAGAGAGAGCAGACAGTCTGCAGAGATATCAGAGCTCAGTGCAGTCCTGAACAGAACCTGCTGGAAGTCTCAGTCTGAAGCTGTAGGAGGAGGTTTGCATGCACCTCTGAAGAAGGACATTTTACAAGTCAGCCATTTTGGAATCAAAGTTCAGACCTGTGACACACACTGGTGCAGATAAGTAACTGGTTATTTTTACCAATCTGTTATTATTCAAGTGGGGTTTGGACTATATCTGGCCACAAGGGCTGAAGAGTTAGGGATAGATGGGTGGGCAGGTAAATGTGCACCAAGTGTCTAATAAGCATTTGTGGAACTACAAGTCCCAGAATACAAATAAGAAATGATTTTACAGTTTTTGCTACAGGAGGGTTTGCATACTGTGACTGCTGTACCTCACTGCAAGTGATTTAAAGACATCTAAAAGCTGCAATCTGGACACATGATGTTTCCATGCCATGCTGCATCCATACAAAAGGGCCCCAACTTGCAGTGTACTGCTCCATTTGTGTGGCATGTTTGAATACTGTTGATGTGTGTGTTTGGCAGTACATTGTAGAGCTATAAGGAAAAATATATACATTCACCCCGCAAGATATTCCCAGTATCAGGAGCCAGTAAGGTATCTGATATATTATTGTATAAGGCTGTGACAGTTAATGTTCATATTGTATGCTGTTAATGTTATTGATTTATTGCGAGTTATTGTGTTACCTGGGTGTTCATAGTAACAAGTGGTGCTCCACTTTTATCCACACTGTCTTATTACTGTATTGTATTGTTTGCACTATTATTTCAAATTATACTAGTATATTTTTCTATAAAATTACAAAGCTGCATTTAGTGGTTCCATTTCAATAAATGTGCCTGGATGGCTTTTGCAGCACACATTTTGTCACAGAGTGTTAATACTGGGCAGGGGGTTTCCCGAATCTCCCCCTGGTGTATCTTTTGAACACCCCCCCAGAAGAGAAGCAGCGATTCGGGTGGAGGCACTGAAAATCAAGTACCGAGGTGAGAAGCATCTGCATTGTTCAATATATATACACCCTCACAAAGCATAATACAGAAGGGGGTGTTACATAATAAATCACAGGCAAGCTGAAGGACGTTGATAATTGAAAAAGAAGTACCTTAACAGTCACCTATGGACACAAATTAGTATCCCAAAGGTAGAAAAGTTCTTGTCAATGTGAACAATCTGAATAGAATCATCTCAGAGTCTCTCCATCGAAACAATAAGAGAATAAATGGATCTGTATCATACAAGCTGACTTCTATTTGTCCCTTAAATTGTAAACGTAAATTGTGCTGTCTTACCCAATGTCCAGCTATTGGTGGTTTTCCTAGTGGACAGAAGTTTATCTTGGGGTTTCCAATGGAGATCTCCCTTGAGTGTTCTCTGTGTCCACACGGTGCCATGTTGTCTCCACTATCAGATGATCACAGTCTGCTTGCTGTCTTTCCCTCATATTCGTGCTGCAACTTACTTCTGAATGTCTCTGGCAGAGTGCACCTCTCTATATCCTATGCATTCCACTGAGAACCATTACTTCCAGATACTGCAGTGAATGAGATGGGCACTTGGCTAGATATACATGCGCTCTGCAGTTATATAGTGCAATGCACTGCGATTGACAGTACTTTAGAAGAAATTTATCCGCAGTGCAGTGGACTAGAAAGAGATTTATACTGCGTGTTATAGTGCGTGTTGTAGTATACTGCACACTATCTGACACATCGCTCCAGAGTGCAGCCAGTGTGACAACTTGAAGTGTATGTCCATCTATAGCAGCCAGACTTTCCCATCTCCTAGCAGAGATAAACATAACTGATCTCCAGAACGCAAGAAGCCCCAGCACATAGAGCCACACAACTCAATCAAAAGCATCATATCTTTGCAAAAACAAAGGCAAAATCAAGCACACATGCTTGATTCCTTTCAACCCAAGTCCACCCACGAAGACAAAATAGATATACTACCACTGATCCTTTCATATCTCGCAGATATAGCAAGACGTTTTGTGAATTTAATAGACGTGAACAGGATATAGTAAATATATGTAAACATATATTGTGCATCTATTGGCGTATAGTTTAACGAGGTCCGACATGAAAGAGAATATTATGTTATTATAATATTTGTTAAACAGTGCAATTTCCCTGACAGTGAGTTTCAGGTATTGCAGTATGAGGACAGCTAGTTTTTGACATGTTAGTGAGCCACGCAATGGCATACACCAAGGGGTAACTGTATCAAGGTCCGATTTTTTTTCAGTGTGGTAAAATCGCAGCAAATCGCGGGTGATAACCCGCGATTTAGGTCCAAAATTTCTCAAATGTATCAAGCTGCAATTTTTACCCTGATTTTCAAAATCGCTGGTCATCTCTGGCGCTTTGTTGAGATGTCAAACACTCCCGTGTTTAGCTAACTCTCCTGTGTTGTAGCAGCGAGATTACTAAACACATCACTGTTACACTGCCTGTCATACAGCCGGGTGGTCCCGGCAGCTGTCAAAAGTGTAAAAAATAGATGAAAGTTAAATAAAAATAAAGCGTGGGGTCTCCCCTCTATTCACTATTAACCCTAGTGCTGCCAGCCTACTGCTGGTTCCCTGAAAATCGGGAAATAAATTTGAGTAGGATCCCCCGATTTTCACGGAACCAGCACTAGGCAAACCAGCCAGAGTTGGTGGCAGTATAGCAGAGGGACACACGGCAGGGGTCCCCCTACCATAATGACAACCAACCCCAGGCTGTTCAGAACTGGGCTGGATTCCATAGGGAAAAACCAGCCCAGCGCTGAAAAGCTCTGGGGCTCTTCCTACACTCCTTGGAGGTGGGTGTAGGGTAATAAATGGCGATTATATAGTTAAAATAACAAACAGATGCCATTTTGTTTTGTGAACTGCAAGTCCCATCCAGCAAGGTACTTGTATAACTACAAGCACCAGCATACCCATGGCAGCCAGGACATGTTGGCACTTGGAAAACCACAAGTGCCAACATGCCCTGACACCCACGGCTGGCTGGGACCTATAGTTCCACAAAAGAAAATGTTAAATAAACCACCACACCCTTGTTAACACCACATACATTTAATAAAAATAATAAACCCACAATAAAGACAGTAAACACCCTCATTTATACCACATATTTTTATTATACTCACCACTGATGTTTTCATCTGCTGTCAGCAGCTTTTAATCTTAAAATGGCTGTAAACCAAGTCCCAATTAAATTTGTATCCAAAGTCCGGCTTAAAAAGTCCAAAATAAATTTGTAGATCCAAAGTCCCTGCTTGAAATGTCACAAAAGTATTTGTATCCAAAAGTCCCTGCTTGTAATGTCTTCTTTTCTTCTTGGGCAAAAAGCCCCCCTTGTTGCTTGAAGTCTTCTTGTCTTCAGCCAAGAGGGCCCCAGATTTGTAAGATCCCATCCGGAACATGCTTGTAAAGAAAAAAAAATGATGAGAATCGCTGCAAACAGCTTCTACTATGTAGAAGCTACTATGTAGAAGCTCCAATACGCAATGAGTTTAGCTCATTGCGGTAGGTCTATTTATAGTATTAGGGGTTTCCCATGACAGCTTCGCTCATTGCATATCGGAGCTTCTACAATGTAGAAGCTGTTTGCACTGCATGTGTGTATTCCAGTGAACAGACAAATCTGTGAATTAGCAGCTCCAACATTTTGTGAGTGACAGCAATCACACTCCATGATAGTGCTGAATCTGCAGCTAACCACAGGATGTGATGGCAAACCATGTCTGTATTGCGCAAGTAACACGTCCATTAAGGTTTATGCCTTAATCGTTGTAATTTCATTGTTTTTTGGAGTTTGAGTGGAAAGTTTCAATAGTTTTCTTACATTTTAGATGGTGTGTAAGTGTAACAAACCTTAATCGGACATGTTAAACCGTAAGGTTTTTCGTCTATGGAATTTCATAGGTTTTTGTAAAGTGAAAATATTTCTAAGTTAAAATGTAGAAACCTAGAATTACATGGCAGATAAGAATCACTTGGCCCTTCTAGTTTTCATTATAATTCTAATCCCTAATAAACAAGAGTGTTTAAATGACTCTATTATACTAACCTCTACCACCTCTGTTGGAGGCCTATTCCAACTATCCTCTACTGTTTTGTTAAATTTCCTCTAAACCTAGCCCCTCCATTTCCAGTGCATGTCTATCTTTCTCACATGCCCCACTGCCCACCAGCTTTGTGATCACATGCACACACGCCACTGCCAACTGCACCCGCTTTTTTTCTCACATCACCAGTTATGTACCAGTCTCTCTTGGCTGGATATCTACTGACAAAGCATGCTCGGGCCTGCAGTTTCACAGCACCTGGAGAGCTACGGGTTGGCCAGACCTGTGCTACAATGAGTGGTGCAGCATGTAGGTATGTATATTCTGGCAGGCAGTCGTGGGTGCAGCATGTATGTATGTTCTGGTAGGCAGTAGTGGGGTGCAGCATGTATATATGTTCTGGTATGCAGTGGTGGAGGGCGGCGCAATGTATAAATGTTTGGTTTGTCAGGCAGTGGTGGTGTGCAGTATGTATGTTCTGGCAGGCAGTGTTATGGTGTAGCGTGTATGTACGTATGTTCTGGCAGGCAGTAATGGGGTGCAGCATGTATGTATATTCTTGAAGGCAGTGGTGGAGTGTAGTCTGTATATATCTATATCATACTTGCCAACTCTCCCGGAAAGTCCGGGAGCTCCGGCAGCTGTCAAAATGTAAAAGAATAGATAAAAGTGAAAAAAAAAAAAAAAGCGTGAGGTCCCCCCGCTATTCATGCTTAACCCTAGTGCTGCCTGACTAGTGCTGGTCCCGTGAAAATCGGGAAAAAATTTGGCGTGGGGTCCCCCCGATTTTCACTTTACCGGCACTAGGCAAACCAGCCAGGGTTGGCGGCACTATGGCAGTGGGACACGCAGCATGACTAACCAACCCTAGACTGTTCAGCGCTGGGCTGGTTTCCCTAGGGAGTGGGGTCCGCCGAAAAAAACGAGCGGGCTTCCCCCCTAGAAAGAACCAGCCCAGTGCTGATAGCACTAGGGCTCTTCCTACTACCCCTGGGCTGCGGGTAGTAAGGTAATAACGGCGCAAAAGAGTTAAAACAATAAACAGTCACCATTTTGTTTTGTGGAACTACAAGTCCCAGCCAGCCAGGTTGCCAAAAACAGTGTGGCCATGCTGCTGCTTGTATAACTACAAGCACCAGCATACCCACGGCAGCCAGGGCATGTTGGCACTTGGATAACCACAAGTGCCAACATGCCCTGACATGCCTGGCTTGCTGGGACCTGTAGTTCCACAAAAAAATGTTAAATAAACAACAACACCCTAGTAAACACCACATACATTTAGTAAAAATAAAAAACCCACAATAAACACACTAACCACCCTCATTTACACCACATCTATTTAATAAAAATAAAAACACCCCAAATACTCACCAAAGATGTCTTCTTTCTTGTCCAAAAGGTCCGTGCTTGCCCCAGTCCCATATTAATTATACCTTCCAAAGACATCTTTGGTGAGTATTTGGGGTGTTTTTATCCAGCCCAGCGCTGAACAGTCTAGGGTTGGCTAGTCATTATGGCAGGGGGACCCCTGCTGCGTGTCCCACTGCTATAGTGCCACCAACCCTGGCTGGTTTGCCTAGTGCTGATAAAGTGAAAATCGGGGGGACCCTACACAAAATTTTTCCCCGATTTTCACGGGACCAGCACTAGTCAGGCAGCACTAGGGTTAAGCTGCAATAGCGGGGGGACCTCACACTTTTTTTTTCCACTTTGATCTATTTTTTTACATTGTAACAGTGATGTGTTTGTACAACACGCTGCTATCAAGCAGCGTGTTGTATCTGGCGTGTTTTGAATCAAACTCTCCTGAGTTTGCTAACTCGCAGCTTCATACATTTGAGAGCTGTATAGCTGCAGTGGCAAACAGTCGGGAGTTTGATCTCTGGCGATTTTGCAAATAGCGATTTTGACAGAAGCAGAACTCTGGCGATTTTGCATGAAATCTCAGCTTCATACATCTGCGAGTTTCAACTCTCCCGAGAAAATCGCTGGATTTGCAAAATCGCACTTTGATACATTTACCCCCTGGTGTTTAATCAATGCAACCCATGTTTTATAATTAGGCCTCCCTCCAGTCTAAACATTAAAATACTAGTAGGGGTGTGCACCGGCCACTTTTAGTGTTTTGGGTTTTGGGTTCTGATTAGCTTGAGGTTTTGGGTTCGGATTTGTATTGCCAAAACACGTGACGAAAGGTTTTGGTTCTGATTTAGGGTTTTGGGTTCTGATTTATTTTTAAAAAAGCATAAAAAGTGCTAAAATCCAGTTTTTGGGGTTTTTTTTTTTCCACTCCTACACTATTATTAACCTCAATAACAATCATTTCCACTAATTTCCAGTCTATTCTGAACACTGAACACCTCACAATATTGTTTTTAGGCCAAAAGGTTGCACCGAGGTAGCTGGATGTGTAAGCTAAGTGACACAAGTGGGCGGCACAAACACGTGGCCCATCGTAGGTGGCTGTGTAGGCTTGAATGGCCTTTTTCTGCTCCTCCATCCTCTGCAGCATATAGAGGGTGGAGTTCAAGCGCATCACTACCTCTTGTTTTTGTTGATGGCAGGGCATGTTCATGCTTTTTTGATGTAGCAGGAACAGTGAACGTAATTTAATATCTGATACTAATATTTCTGCACTGCAGGAACAGTGAACGTAGTTTAATATCTGATACTAACATTTCTGGACTGCGTAGTGGAGAGGCCCCTGTACCCAATTTAGTATCAGGGCCACAATACCTCCTTTAACTGTCTAAATTCCACTGCACAGATGGCGAACACCGGATGCACGTCTAACACCAACATAACTGTTACAGCCGTAGTTATCCGCTTTGCAATAGGTTGACTACTGTCGTACTTTGTGCTCATGGCAAACGACTGTTGGACGGTCAACTGTTTGGTGAAAGACGTAGCGTTCTTACGACTTCCCCTCTGGGAAGATGACCAACTACCAGCAGCAGCAGTGGCAGTAGTAGGCGTACCGCTGCAGGATTCCTCGGATGAATCCCGTATTGAAGAGGACTCAGTCTGGCTGCTGACTTGGGCTGCAGGACTAAATCTGATGGAGATCGTGGAGGAAATTGACGAGGAGGGTGTTGGTGGTGTGTATCCAACAGGACCAAGGGATTTAGGTGTCCCTGGACTGATGACGGTCCTAGCCCCAGTTCCTGAACTAATCACTGAACTATGAAGGTTATTCAGGTGACGTATAAGGGAGGATGTCCCTAGGTGGCCAAGATCTTTACCCCTGCTTATTTGAGCTTTACATAAGCTACATATGGCCATACATTTGTTGTCCAGATTGGGATAAAAATAACTCCAGACTGAAAAGGTGCATTTCTTGGTCTTCTGTCCAGGCATGACTATGGGCTTTTTCATCCCATGGACAACAACTGATTCCCCCCCCCCCCCCCCCCCCGTGCCTCATTTAAGATAACCACATCAGCATCCTCCTCGTCAAGTTCCTCCTCAGCGCCAGCTACATCAATATCCTCCTCCCGGTGTACAACATTGACACGTTGATTATCCAAATCTGGATCTACACTGTGGGTGATCCTTCCAGCATATGCAGAGGGTGTGCTGCAAATGGTGGAAGGAGCCACCTCTTCCCGTACAGTGAGGGGAAGGTCAGGCTTCACAACCACCAACACCCTTGGACTCGCCTTGGGGATTTGTAAGGTCATCTGTTTAGAAGGCAGAGTTGTTTGCTGTGATGTTGCTGACAGCATAACTCTCTTAAATTTTTTGGAGGGGGGGGAGGAGGAGGGCTTAGATCCTTGGGTGAAGCTGAACCACTAGTCCTGAACATGGGCCAGGGCCTAAGCCGTTCCTTGCCACTCCGTGTCGTAAATGGCATATTGACAAGTTTTCGTTTCTCCTCAGATGTTTTTAATTTCCTTTTTTGGGTAATTTTTGTGAACTTTGGGTTTTTGGATTTTACATGCCCTCTACTAGGAGATTGGGCATCGGCCTTGGCAGACGACGTTGATGGCATTTCATCGTCTTTGTTATGACTAGTGGCAGCAGGTTCAGCATTAGAAGGAAGTGGGTCTTGATCTTTCCCTACTTTATCCTCCAAATGTTGGTACTCCATTATATGCAGCACACGTTGTATTACAGTACTATTTTTTTAATACTGCTGGAACAGTGAACAATTTTTATAGATTGCAGTACTAATGTTTCTGGACTGCAAGAACAGTGAACAATTTTTTATAGATTGCAGTACTAATGTTTCTGGACTGCAAGAATATATAGCACTAGAAATTTTTTTATACTTTTTAAATTATTTTTGTATAATTTTTTTTTTATTTTTTTTTAAGATTTTTTAATACTTTTAAAATAACTATGCACTTAGCAGAACAAAGCACAGGACAAAAGCACCACTGTACTCAGCAGCACAGAGCACAGGACAAAAGCACCACTGGAATCGGCAAGGACAGAGCACTGGACACAAGCATAAAGCACCACTGGACTCAGCAAGTACAGAGCACTGGACTGATGCACCACTGGACTCAGCAAGTACAGAGCACTGGACACAAGCATAAAGCACCACTGGACTCAGCAAGGACAGAGCACTGGACTGATGCACCACTGGACTCAGCAAGGACAGAGCACTGGACACAAGCATAAAGCACCACTGGACTCAGCAAGGACAAAGCACCACTACCCTACACACCCTCCCTCTTCCCTGATGTCAGGCGAAATGAAGATGGCAGCCGCAAGGTGAGAATTTATGACATCCGAGTCTCGCGAGATCCGACGCCATAGCCTCGTTTCGGATTCCTTTGGCGGCCGGAAGTACCCGAACAGTGCTCGGATCCCGTCGGATCCGCACTGTTTGGGTGGGCTCGGATTAGCGGAATCCGAGCCCGCTCATCCTTAAATACTAGTATTCACGTTTAATAATCCTATATACCTCCCTCCAAACAGCCCCAACAATAAATTAAATTGCATTTACGTTTAAGAAATATACCCATTTCCCGCAACCATCACTGCCATTAAATAATTCTTATTCACATTTAATAAATAGACGTTATTTTTTTCCCAAACAGCCCCACTTTCAATTAATAGCCCCAAATCATATTATGTCATAATAGTGCCCCAGTTCGTACAATAGTACGCCCAAATGATATTATATCACAATACTGCCCCCAGTTGATATTATGCCACAATAGTGCCCCCAAATTATATTATGCCATACAGTAGTGCCCCCAAATCACATAATGCAATACAGTAGTGCCCCCAAATCATATTATGCCATACAGTACTGCCCCCAAATCACATAATGCAATACAGTAGTGCCCCCAAATTATATTATGCCACAGTGAACATATTAACACCACTAAATTATATTTGTATACACTGTGAGTTTATATATTCATTAGGAATAATTATGGACTATACAGCATGCCCCCCCCCCCCATTTTCTGTGTGGCATCCTTTCTCTTCCTCCCGTGTGGCATCCTGTCTCTTCTCACCCCCCCATCCCCTGAGTGGCATCCTGTCTCTTATCCCCCCATCCCCTGAGTGGCATCCTGTCTCTTATACCCCCCCATCCCCTGAGTGGCATCCTGTCTCTTATACCTCCCCATTCCCTGAGTGGCATCCTGTCTCTTATACCTCCCCATTCCCTGAGTGGCATCCTGCCTCTTATACCTCCCCATCCCCTGAGTGGCATCCTGCCTTTTATACCCCCCCAATCCCTGAGTGGCATCCTGCCTTTTATACCCCCCCAATCCCTGAGTGGCATCCTGCCTTTTATACCCCCCCATCCCCTGAGTGGCATACTGTCTCTTATTCCCCCCCCCCGAGTGGCATACTGTCTCTTATACCCCCCCATCCCCTGAGTGGCATACTGTCTCTTATACCCCCCCATCCCCTGAGTGGCATACTGTCTCTTATAGCCCCCCATCCTCTGAGTGGCATACTGTCTCTTATTCCCCCCCCAAGTGGTATCCTCCTCCTTCTCCCCATTTTCTATGTGACATCCTCCCCCCTCTCCCAGTTTTCTATGTACAACCCTCCCCCCCCTTTAGTGTACTCACCTTCATGTCTCTACTCGTTTCCGTTGTCTTCTGCCTTTTTCTGCTGTCCGCTCCTCAGACAGTTGCAGGGCCGGCCAGGACATGCTGCGCGCGGAACATTTCATCTGGTGGCTGGTTCCTGGGGAGGAGCCAGCCACCAGGAAGCCTCTCAGTGACAGGCAGTAGTAAACTGACTGCTCTGGACGCGATCATGTGAGTATACAAATACTCACATGATCGCTGCGCAGGGGACCGGACCGGCCCAACTGACCATCGGCCCTTCTGGCAAATGCCAGAAGTGCCAGATGGCCAGTCCGGCCCTGATGATGACTATTCTTCAAAGTGACTACAACCAATCACGATCAAGTAAGAAGCCGGGTCCACTTCATGACGTCACTGTCCAAGGTGACAGTATTATCGCTGCTGTTAAGGGGGTAATGTAAGTATGCCTATATATACAAAGCCTTCTACATTGTACGTGGGTGCATACTTATATTAACCCCCCTACCTGACACGTTATAACAACATACCCCCCTCACGTTATAACAACATACCCCCTCACACATTAAAACAACATACCCCCCACGTTATAACAACATACCCCCCTCACACATTATAACAACATACTACCCCTCACACGATATAGCAACATACCCCCCACGTTATAACAACATACCCCCTCACACGTTATAACAACATACTCCCCCGCACACATTATAACAACATACCCCCCTCAACATTATGACAACAAAACCCCCCTCACACATTTTAACAACATATCCTCCCGTCACGTTATAACAACATAGCCCCTCACCTTTCCCCCTGTTCCTCTTACCTATCCTCCTGTAGATTTCTTCTCTCTCACTCATTTCTTTTCCTTTTTCTGCTTCCCCACTTTAGAACATTCACAATCACAATCTGTGCTGAATTCTCTCTTCTTTACTTACTTTTGCCTCACTCAGAACTTCTCACTCCTGTTTTGGACTATGGGAGCCAAAAATGCAAAGCCACCATACATACAGCGAATTACTATGTAACACTTGGACGCTGCAATCTTAACCACACTGCTGGGGGGGAGGATCGGGATTACAAACACACTGTTGGTCTATTTTATATATATATATAAATAGATCCACTTTGATCTATTTTTTTACATTGTAACAGTGATGTGTTTGTACAACACGCTGCTATCAAGCAGCGTGTTGTATCTGGCGTGTTTTGAATCAAACTCTCCTGAGTTTGCTAACTCGCAGCTTCATACATTTGAGAGCTGTATAGCTGCAGTGGCAAACAGTCGGGAGTTTGATCTCTGGCGATTTTGCAAATAGCGATTTTGACAGAAGCAGAACTCTGGCGATTTTGCATGAAATCTCAGCTTCATACATCTGCGAGTTTCAACTCTCCCGAGAAAATCGCTGGATTTGCAAAATCGCACTTTGATACATTTACCCCCTGGTGTTTAATCAATGCAACCCATGTTTTATAATTAGGCCTCCCTCCAGTCTAAACATTAAAATACTAGTAGGGGTGTGCACCGGCCACTTTTAGTGTTTTGGGTTTTGGGTTCTGATTAGCTTGAGGTTTTGGGTTCGGATTTGTATTGCCAAAACACGTGACGAAAGGTTTTGGTTCTGATTTAGGGTTTTGGGTTCTGATTTATTTTTAAAAAAGCATAAAAAGTGCTAAAATCCAGTTTTTGGGGTTTTTTTTTTTCCACTCCTACACTATTATTAACCTCAATAACAATCATTTCCACTAATTTCCAGTCTATTCTGAACACTGAACACCTCACAATATTGTTTTTAGGCCAAAAGGTTGCACCGAGGTAGCTGGATGTGTAAGCTAAGTGACACAAGTGGGCGGCACAAACACGTGGCCCATCGTAGGTGGCTGTGTAGGCTTGAATGGCCTTTTTCTGCTCCTCCATCCTCTGCAGCATATAGAGGGTGGAGTTCAAGCGCATCACTACCTCTTGTTTTTGTTGATGGCAGGGCATGTTCATGCTTTTTTGATGTAGCAGGAACAGTGAACGTAATTTAATATCTGATACTAATATTTCTGCACTGCAGGAACAGTGAACGTAGTTTAATATCTGATACTAACATTTCTGGACTGCGTAGTGGAGAGGCCCCTGTACCCAATTTAGTATCAGGGCCACAATACCTCCTTTAACTGTCTAAATTCCACTGCACAGATGGCGAACACCGGATGCACGTCTAACACCAACATAACTGTTACAGCCGTAGTTATCCGCTTTGCAATAGGTTGACTACTGTCGTACTTTGTGCTCATGGCAAACGACTGTTGGACGGTCAACTGTTTGGTGAAAGACGTAGCGTTCTTACGACTTCCCCTCTGGGAAGATGACCAACTACCAGCAGCAGCAGTGGCAGTAGTAGGCGTACCGCTGCAGGATTCCTCGGATGAATCCCGTATTGAAGAGGACTCAGTCTGGCTGCTGACTTGGGCTGCAGGACTAAATCTGATGGAGATCGTGGAGGAAATTGACGAGGAGGGTGTTGGTGGTGTGTATCCAACAGGACCAAGGGATTTAGGTGTCCCTGGACTGATGACGGTCCTAGCCCCAGTTCCTGAACTAATCACTGAACTATGAAGGTTATTCAGGTGACGTATAAGGGAGGATGTCCCTAGGTGGCCAAGATCTTTACCCCTGCTTATTTGAGCTTTACATAAGCTACATATGGCCATACATTTGTTGTCCAGATTGGGATAAAAATAACTCCAGACTGAAAAGGTGCATTTCTTGGTCTTCTGTCCAGGCATGACTATGGGCTTTTTCATCCCATGGACAACAACTGATTCCCCCCCCCCCCCCCCCCCCCGTGCCTCATTTAAGATAACCACATCAGCATCCTCCTCGTCAAGTTCCTCCTCAGCGCCAGCTACATCAATATCCTCCTCCCGGTGTACAACATTGACACGTTGATTATCCAAATCTGGATCTACACTGTGGGTGATCCTTCCAGCATATGCAGAGGGTGTGCTGCAAATGGTGGAAGGAGCCACCTCTTCCCGTACAGTGAGGGGAAGGTCAGGCTTCACAACCACCAACACCCTTGGACTCGCCTTGGGGATTTGTAAGGTCATCTGTTTAGAAGGCAGAGTTGTTTGCTGTGATGTTGCTGACAGCATAACTCTCTTAAATTTTTTGGAGGGGGGGAGGAGGAGGGCTTAGATCCTTGGGTGAAGCTGAACCACTAGTCCTGAACATGGGCCAGGGCCTAAGCCGTTCCTTGCCACTCCGTGTCGTAAATGGCATATTGACAAGTTTTCGTTTCTCCTCAGATGTTTTTAATTTCCTTTTTTGGGTAATTTTTGTGAACTTTGGGTTTTTGGATTTTACATGCCCTCTACTAGGAGATTGGGCATCGGCCTTGGCAGACGACGTTGATGGCATTTCATCGTCTTTGTTATGACTAGTGGCAGCAGGTTCAGCATTAGAAGGAAGTGGGTCTTGATCTTTCCCTACTTTATCCTCCAAATGTTGGTACTCCATTATATGCAGCACACGTTGTATTACAGTACTATTTTTTTAATACTGCTGGAACAGTGAACAATTTTTATAGATTGCAGTACTAATGTTTCTGGACTGCAAGAACAGTGAACAATTTTTTATAGATTGCAGTACTAATGTTTCTGGACTGCAAGAATATATAGCACTAGAAATTTTTTTATACTTTTTAAATTATTTTTGTATAATTTTTTTTTTATTTTTTTTTAAGATTTTTTAATACTTTTAAAATAACTATGCACTTAGCAGAACAAAGCACAGGACAAAAGCACCACTGTACTCAGCAGCACAGAGCACAGGACAAAAGCACCACTGGAATCGGCAAGGACAGAGCACTGGACACAAGCATAAAGCACCACTGGACTCAGCAAGTACAGAGCACTGGACTGATGCACCACTGGACTCAGCAAGTACAGAGCACTGGACACAAGCATAAAGCACCACTGGACTCAGCAAGGACAGAGCACTGGACTGATGCACCACTGGACTCAGCAAGGACAGAGCACTGGACACAAGCATAAAGCACCACTGGACTCAGCAAGGACAAAGCACCACTACCCTACACACCCTCCCTCTTCCCTGATGTCAGGCGAAATGAAGATGGCAGCCGCAAGGTGAGAATTTATGACATCCGAGTCTCGCGAGATCCGACGCCATAGCCTCGTTTCGGATTCCTTTGGCGGCCGGAAGTACCCGAACAGTGCTCGGATCCCGTCGGATCCGCACTGTTTGGGTGGGCTCGGATTAGCGGAATCCGAGCCCGCTCATCCTTAAATACTAGTATTCACGTTTAATAATCCTATATACCTCCCTCCAAACAGCCCCAACAATAAATTAAATTGCATTTACGTTTAAGAAATATACCCATTTCCCGCAACCATCACTGCCATTAAATAATTCTTATTCACATTTAATAAATAGACGTTATTTTTTTCCCAAACAGCCCCACTTTCAATTAATAGCCCCAAATCATATTATGTCATAATAGTGCCCCAGTTCGTACAATAGTACGCCCAAATGATATTATATCACAATACTGCCCCCAGTTGATATTATGCCACAATAGTGCCCCCAAATTATATTATGCCATACAGTAGTGCCCCCAAATCACATAATGCAATACAGTAGTGCCCCCAAATCATATTATGCCATACAGTACTGCCCCCAAATCACATAATGCAATACAGTAGTGCCCCCAAATTATATTATGCCACAGTGAACATATTAACACCACTAAATTATATTTGTATACACTGTGAGTTTATATATTCATTAGGAATAATTATGGACTATACAGCATGCCCCCCCCCCCCCCATTTTCTGTGTGGCATCCTTTCTCTTCCTCCCGTGTGGCATCCTGTCTCTTCTCACCCCCCCATCCCCTGAGTGGCATCCTGTCTCTTATCCCCCCATCCCCTGAGTGGCATCCTGTCTCTTATACCCCCCCATCCCCTGAGTGGCATCCTGTCTCTTATACCTCCCCATTCCCTGAGTGGCATCCTGTCTCTTATACCTCCCCATCCCCTGAGTGGCATCCTGCCTTTTATACCCCCCCAATCCCTGAGTGGCATCCTGCCTTTTATACCCCCCCAATCCCTGAGTGGCATCCTGCCTTTTATACCCCCCCCATCCCCTGAGTGGCATACTGTCTCTTATTCCCCCCCCCCCGAGTGGCATACTGTA